>NW_027591531.1:0-85049 GCF_964213995.1 Mustelus asterias | reverse complement strand
AACCTGTCAGACTTTAACCTGCTGTTGTGAGACTTCTTAGTTATTGTTAAAGTGAGAGGGAAGCCTCTTGTTCACCTGACGGTCGGCACAGTGGCACAGTGGTTAGCACCACTCCATCTGACGAAGGAGCTGTGCTCCGAAAGCTTATGGTATTTGCTACCAAATAAACCTGTTGGACTTTAACCTGGTGTTGTGAGACTTCTTACTGTGCTTACCCCAGTCCAACGCCGGCATCTCCACATCATGACCTCACAGCGCCAGGGACCCGGGTTCAATTCCCGGCTTGGGTCACTGTCTGTGTGGAGTTTGTACGTTCTCCCCGTGTCTGCGTGGGTTTCCTCCAGGTGCTCCGGTTTCCTCCCACAGTCCGAAAGACGTGCTGGTTAGGGTGCATTGGCCCTAAATTCTCCCTCAGTGTACCCGAACAGGCGCCGGAGTGAGGCGACTAGGAGATTTTCACAGTAACTTCATTGCAATGTTAATGTAAGTCTACTTGTGACTAATAAATCAATATTAAAATTTTAAATGCGTGACGCTTCATGCAAATTTGGTTTGAATAGAAGGCAGGATTATATCAACGCAATCAGTGCACACATATCACACAAAATGATTTCACCCAAACGTTGTGAGGAAGATAGAGCTTGAATTTTTATAGCGCCTTTCACAATCTCAGAATGTTCCAAATTCCCTTCTGGGTTCAATGGTTTCGGAGAATCCCTACAGTGCAGAAGGAGACGATTTGGTCCATCAAGTCTGCACTGACTCTCCGACAGAGCATCTTACCCAGGCCCTATCTCCATAACCCCACATATTTACCCCGCTAATCCCCCTAATCTATACTTCTTGGGACTCTAAGGGGCAATTTAGCATGGCCAATCCACCTAATTTGCACATCTTTCGGATTGTGGGAGGAAACCGGAGCACCCGGAGGAAACCCAGGCAGACACGGGAAGAACATGCAAACTCCACACAGACGGTGACCCAAGGCTGGAATTGAACCCGGGCCCCTGGCGCTGTGACTCAGCAATGCTAACCAGTGTGTCACCGTTCCACTCACGGTGGGTTCAACTCCCACTCCAGAGACCTGAGCACTTAGAACATAAGAACTAGGAGCAGGAGTAGGCCATCTGGCCCTCCAAGCCTGCTCCGCCATTCAATAAGATCATGGCAGATCTTTTCGTAGACTCAGCTCCACTTACCCGCCCGCTCACCATAACCCTTAATTCCTTTACTGTTCAAAAATTTATCTATCCTTGCCTTAAAAACATTCAATGAGGAAGCCTCAACTGCTTCACTGGGCAGGGAATTCCACAGATCCACAACCCTTTGTGTGAAGAAGTTCCTCCTCAACTCAGTCCTAAATCTGCTCCCCCTTATTTTGAGGCTATGCCCCATAGTTCTGGTTTCACCCGCCAGTGGAAAACAACCCCCCTCCTTCTATCTTATCTATTCCCTTCGTAATCTTATATGTTTCTATAAGATCTCCCTTCATTCTTCTGAATTCCAATGAGTATAGTCTCAATTTCACCTCATAAGCCAACCCTCTCAACTCCGGAATCAACCGAGTGAATCTCTCTGCATCCCCTCCAGTGCCAGTATAATAATCCAGGCTGTCACTTCCAGTGCAGTTCTCGGAGTGCTGCAGGTGCCATCCTTTAGAAGGCACCGAACTGAGGCCGCATCTAAAATGTACACGGATGCAAAATAACCCGTGGGCACTGTTTCCAGAAGAAAGGGGGATGACGATGAAAGAAGTACTGATAAAGTTCTCCCCGGAGTTCTGGTTGCTATTTAGCACCAAATCAATGAGTCTTCCAAAACAGGTGACCCAGTCAGTGTCCCCTGGCTGTTTGTGGGTGCTTGCTGTGTCCAGACTGCCCCCCCCCCCCCCCCCCCCCCACTGCACTTCCCACACCACTAACCCTGCTTCAAAAACACCTCATTGGCTGTCGAGCGCTTTGCGATGTCCCTAGGGCGCTGCAGGCGCTATGGAAATGAAAGTTCCTTCTTTCTTCCTGAATCATTTGAAAGATGCTTTGGTCTTTACTTTCTTTATCGTTTAAAAGGAAAAAGGATGAATCATAGTTCCTTAAATTGGTGAGTGAAGGAGAACTGTGTACAGGAAACGGCAACACTGGTCCAAATATAGCAACCATTACTGGAAATGGCTCCAAGTTGCCTTGTCTTCGTCGTGTCTCTTTCAGACAATGATCTGCTCTTACTTCTGATTTGATTTGATTTGATTTATTATTGTCACATGTATTAACATACAGTGAAAAGTATTGTTTCCTACACGCTACACAGACAAAGCATACCATTCATAGAGTACAGAGGGGAGAAGGAAGGGAGAAGGTGCAGAATGTAGTGTTACAGTCATAGCTAGGGTGTAGAGAAAGATCAACTTAATGCGAGGTAAGTCCATTCAAAAGTCTGACAGCAGCAGGGAAGAAGCTGTTCTTGAGTCAGTTGGTACGCGACCTCAGACTTTTGTATCTTTTTCCCAATGGAAGAAGGTGGAAGAGAGAATGTCCGGGGTGCGTGGGGTCCTTAATTATGCCGGCTGCTTTGCCGAGGCAGTGGGAAGTGTAGACAGTGTCAATGGATGGGAGGCTGGTTTGCGTGATGGACTGGGCTATGTTCACAACCTTTTGTAGTTCCTTGCGGTCTTGGGCAGAGCAGGAGCCCATACCAAGCTGTGATACAGCCAGAAAGAATGCTTCCTATGGTGCATCTGTAAAAGTTGGTGAGAGTCGTAGCGGACATGCCGAATTTACAGCATTGCCAATACTTTGACACAATAACAATATTTACCAGTCTCTGCTGCATTCCTGACTCAAAACAAAAATTGAAAACATGCTAAATAAATGGGACGCGAGGGAAGTTGACTAAAAACTCAATCAAAGAGGTGGCTTTCCGGGAGGAGGAGCGACAGGGAGAATAATTCAGGGTGGGAATTCCGCAGCTCAGGACACTAGGCAGTGGTAGACACAGTCTCACCATGACCAAGAAGCCGGAATTGGGGGAACGCTGAGATCTTGGAGGGATGTTGGGTTGGAGGTCGTTGTGGAGATAGGGAGGACTAGTCACAGGTAATGAATCAGTGGCCCAAATTGCCTGTAAATGTATCCCTTTTATGCCTAATTTGCCAACAGACTAGAGAATTAGAGTCTTTGAGATATGCAGCATGGATACAAGCCCTTCGGCCCAACTCGTCCATGCCAACCAGGTTTCCTCAAGTGAACTAGTCCCATTTAGAACCTCCTGTCTCTCCTCACAGGCTAAAGAACCCAAGGCCGTGATTAAAGTGGATAACATCAACGCAACCTTCCAACCAACCAAGATCGGGAATCCCAATGGCCTGCAGATCACTTACCTGAAGGACAACAGCACACGGAATATTTTTGTCTACCATGAAGAAGGAAAGGTGAGGCAGATGGTTGAACGGACAGTGATGTCGCTGAACCCTGTGTGAGGGAGGGTCACTGATATCGATTTGATTTGATTTATTATTGTCACGTGCATTGGGATACAGTGAAAAGTATTGTTTCTTGCGCGCTATGCAGACAAAGCATACCGTTCATAGAGAAGGAAAGGAGGGAGTGCAGAATGTAGTGTTACAGTCATAGCTAGGGTGTAGAGAAAAAACAACTTAATGTGAGGTAGGTCCATTCAAAAATCTGACAGCAGCAGGGAAGAAGCTGTCCTTGAGTCGGTTGGTACGTGACCTCAGATTTTTGTATCTTTTTCCCGATGGAAGAAGGTGGAAGAGAGAATGTCCGGGGTGCGTGGGGTCCTTAATTATGCTGGCTGCTTTGCCAAGGCAGTGGGAAGTGTAGACAGAGTCACTGGATGGGAGGCTGGTTTGCGTGATGGATTGGGCTACATTCACGAGTCTTTGTAGTTCCTTGTGGTCTTGGGCAGAGCAGGAGCCATGGTTATGAGTTTCGGTTCTGATGCTTTAGGCTGCCGTCCCTTTGTAACTGATGTTCTGCCACGGGGCAGTGGGAGACGAACATCGATGAGCCAAGGTGGATAGGGATTGCTAACCAAGCAACAAATTGCATTATATAGCACCATTAATGGAGTTAGTTACCCTAACTTGTTTCACAGAGGCAAAAATTGGCTCTGTACCAATGATGGAGGGTTGACCAAAGGTTTGAAGAGATTAGTTTTAACCATAGAATCCCTACAGTGCAGAGGAGGCCATTAGGCCCATCGAGTCTGTCCCCCCCTACCCCCATAACCCTACACATATATCATGGCCCACCCAACTAAGCTACGCATCTTGGGACACGAAGGGCAATTTAGCATGGCCAATCCACCGAACCTGCACATCTTTGGACACTAAGGGACAATTTACTGTGGCCAATCCACCTAACTTGCATGTCTCTGGACATTAAGGGCAATTTAGCATGGCCAGTTCCCCTGACCTGCATGTCTTGGACACTAAGGGGAAATTTAGCATGGCCAATCCACCTAACTTGCACAGCTTTGAACACTAAGGAACAACTTAGCATGGCCTTTCCACCTAACCTGCACACCTTTGGACACTAAGGGGCAATTTAGCATGGCCAATCCACGTAACCTGCACATCTTTATACACTAAGGGGCAATTTAGCATGGCCATTCTACCTAACCTACAAATCTTTGGAGTGTGGGAGGAAACCGGAGCACTCGAAGGAAACCCACGCAGACATGGGGAGAATGTGCAAACTCCACACTGACAACGCTGGAATCGAACCCGGGTCCCTGGCGCCGTGAGGCAGTGGTGCTAACCACTGTGCCACCGTGCCACCCTTGCAGATAAAAGGAGGAGAGAGAGCTTTAGGAGGGGAATTCCAGAGATCAGGACCAAGACGGCTCAAGACAAGACCATAATGCCATGGCAAAGGGAGTGGAGAGGGCGAGGGAGGCCGGGACCAGAGATTGAAGACCGGTGGGGAGGGATGCTAGGGCAGGAGGAATTTACAGAGGGAGGGGGAAGGTGATGTAAACACGAGGGGGAAATATTTCTTTGGTGGCATTGTGGACAAATGGAAATTGCCAAGGAGCGTTGGGGGAGTGAGACAGGATTCAGGCAAGAGACAGTGGGCTGAGGTGAGCTCGACCGGAATCTGCCCACGCCTACCTCAGTGAGTGTTTAAAAATAGAGACGTTTTGAGACTTGAAATATTTATTGAGAATTTGTGCTAATTGGACTCAATTTACATCAACAAATTAAGTCCATTAAAAAGGCAATCCTACAAGGGAATAAGATGCATGTTAATCAGACTAACTAATTCATCCCACGTCGCCCTCATTGAATGAATCTCCCATGCCTCGGAGAGTCTCTGCAATTAGATGTAATCACATTTCTCTCTCTCTGTCTCTGAATATCACTGTATATTAATACACCCTCATATATACAGGAGGCACATGCAGAGCAGAAAGGACAGCACAGGTTTGTAGGTTTAGATTCTCTTTCTGTCCTTGATATTTGATGTTACATGAACAAATCGAATACTTATCTGTCAAGCTTTGAAGATATTTAAATTTTTTCCCACTGGGAATCTCGAACCTCACCCCCAGGAACAGGGCTTCACTATTCGGGGAAACATCCCAGAGTAGACAAAGTAGGGGATGAAGTAGAAATGGTCGAGCGATTCAGGTTTTTAGGTGTCCAGATCACCAACAACCTGTCCTGGTCCCCCCCCCCATGCCGACACTATAGTTAAAAAAGCCCACCAACGCCTCTACTTTCTCAGGAGGCTAAGGAAATTTGGCATGTCCGCTATGACTCTCATCAACTTCTACAGGTGCACCATAGAAAACATTCTTCCTGGTTGTATCACAGCTTCATTCACAACCCTTTGTAGTTTCTTGTGGTCTAGATCAAAGCAGGAGCCATACCAAGCTGTGATACAACCAGGAAGAATGTTTCCTATGGTGCATCTGTAAAGGTTGGTGAGAGTTGTAGCTGACATGCCAAATTTTCTTAGTCTTCTGAGAAATTAGAGGCATTGGTGGGTTTTCTTAATCATAGTGTCGGCATGGCAGGGCCCAGGACAGGTTGTTGGTGATCTAGACACCTAAAAACGTGAAGCTCTCGATCCTTTCTGCTTTGTCCCCGTTGATGTAGACAGGGGCATGTTCTCCTTTACGCTTCCTGAAGTCGATGACAATCTCCTTCATTTTGTTGACATTGAGGGAGAGATTATTGTTGCCGCACCAGTTCACCAGATTCTCTATCTCATTCCTGTACACTGTCTCGTCATTGTTTGAGATCCGACCCACTACGGTGGTGTCGTCAGCAAACTTGAAAATCGAATTGGAGGGGAAAATCCCACTGGCGGGAATGGAAAATCCCACCAGCGGGAATGGAAAATCTCATTGGCGGGAATGGAAAATCCCACCAGCGGGAATGGAAAATCTTGTTGGCGGGAATGTAAAATCCCACCAGCAGGAATGGGAAATCCAGCCGGCGGGAATGGAAAATCCAACTGGCGGGGACGGAAAATCCCACTGGCGGGAATGGAAAATCCCATCGGCAGGAACGGAAAATCTCACTGGCGGGAACGGAAGATCCCACCACTGGGAATGGAAGCCCCACTAGCAGGAATAGAAAATCCCACCGGCATGAATGGAAAATCCCACCTGCTTGAATGGAAAATCCCACAGGTGGGAACAGAAAATCCCACCGGCGGGAACAGAAAATCCCACCGGCAGGAATGGAAAATCCCACCTGTTTGAATGGAAAATCCCACCTGCTTGAATGGAAAATCCCACCTGCTTGAATGGAAAATCCCACCGGCGGGAACGGAAAATCCCACCGGTGGGAACGGAAAATTCCACCGGCGGAAACGGAAAATCCCACCAGCAGTAATGGAAAATCCCACTGACGGGAATGGAAAATCCCACCGGTGGGAACAGAAACCCCACAGGCAGGAACGGAAAATCTCACCATCCGGAGAAGCTGCGTAATTCCGCGCACTGTCTCCGCTGATCAGTTTTGCAGGTGGCCCCTTTAAGTGCAGGCTGTGTCCCGTGGATGTTCTTATTCCAGATAAAATGAAGCAGCCTGTTTAGATTATCCAGTTGTTATTAGAAGCAATCATATCACCCTCCGCCGCCCCCCCCCCCTCCCCCCCCACCCTCCCCCCCCCCCCCCCCCCACTTCCCGCCTTCTCTTTTCCGGTCGGAACATGCCCAATTTACATAATCGCTCCTCAAAAAAATGTAGGTTTCACACAAATTAGTCAGTCGAAAGTGGAGTTAGAATTCTTCTGGCAGTCTGCAGCGATTTGGAGCGGGATTCGACTTGTTTGTTGGAGGAGTAATTGCAGGTTCCTGCTTTCGAGTCAGTACAAGGCACACACGTAGATAGACTGGGAAAAGAGCTTAATGTTCTCTCAGGAAATGGCACTCATCAGGTGCTGTGTGTGTGGACAAACTGATCCTTTTCATTAAAGTTTATTTATTAGTGCCACAAGTAGGCTTATGTTAACACTGCAATGAAGTTACTGTGAAAATCCCCTAGTCGCCACACTCATTTTCTTTTATTCATTTGTGGGACATGGGTGTCGCTGGCTAGGCCAGCATTTATTGCCCATCCCTAGTTGCCCCTTGAGAAGGTGGTGATGGGCCGCCATCTTGAATCGCTACTGTCTGTGTGGTGTAGGTACACCCACTGTGCCGTTAGGGAGGGAATTCCAGGATTTTGACCCAGCAACGGTGAAGGAGCGGCCGATATATTTCCAAGTCAGGCTGGTGAGTGGCTTGGAGGTGAACTTGCAGGTGGTGGTGTTCCCATGTATCTGCTGCCCTTGTCCTTCTAGATGGAAGTGGTCGTGGGTTTGGAAGGTGCTGTCTAAGGATCTTTGGTGAATTGCTGCAGTGCACCTTGTAGATGGTACACACTGCTGCTACTGAGCGTCGGTGGTGGAGGGAGTGGGTGTTTGTGGATGTGGTGCCAATCAAGCGGGGCTGCTTTGTCCTGGATGGTGTCGAGCTTCTTGAGTGTTGTTGGAGCTGCACCCATCCAGGCAAGTGGGAAATATTCTATCACACTCCTGACTTGTGCCTTGTAGATGGTGGACAGGCTCTGGGGAATCAGGAGGTGAGTTACTCGCCGCAGGATTCCATCATTCATTATTCGCTGGCTAATCCCACCTATTTTTGTTCTTCCCACAGGAGATTGTAGATTGGTTCAATGCCATTCGCGCTGTCCAGTTCCATTATCTACAAGTGGCCTTCCCGGGAGCGAGTGACAATGAGGTGAGCTCCACTAATGTACTTGTAGAGTGTCTGAGTGGCCAGGGAAGGGAACACGTGACACATGTTGATATGGAAGAAACAGATGCCGCGTGTATTTTCTGGCATGTATGTTGACTCTGGCTTCCCAGTGCCCCGAAACATTGGATTAATTTAATCGAGCGTCTCGTCATTCCGTTCACAGCTAAAGCACAAACTGACCAGGAACTTCCTGAAGGAGGGGTACATGGAGAAAACGGGACCCAAGGTAAGAGTCCAACATCACACGCATGAGGACGCCCTCAACCGGGATCTTAGCTTTATGCCACACTACATGTAACCCCCACCATCTGGCCTCAGCTTGCAAAATCCTACTAACTGTCCTGGCTTGAGACAATTCACACCTCTTTAACCTGCGATTATCCCTCTCTCCACTCGCACTGTCTAATAAGAACATAAGAACTAGGAGCAGGAGTAGGCCATCTGGCCCCTCGAGCCTGCTCCGCCATTCAATAAGATCATGGCTGATCTTTTCGTGGACTCAGCTCCACTTACCCGCCCGCTCACCATAGCCCTTATTTCCTTCACTGTTCAAAAATCTATCTATCCTTACCTTAAAAACATTCAGTGAGGAAGCCTCAACTGCTTCACTGGGCAGGGAATTCCACAGATTCACAACCCTTTGTGTGAAGGAGTTCCTCCTCAACTCAGTCCTAAATCTGCTTCCCCTTATTTTGAGGCCATGCCCCCTAGTTCTAGTTTCACTTGCCAGTGGAAACAACTTCCCTGCTTCTATCTTATCTATTCCCTTCATAATCACACATGTTTCTATAAGACTGTACCTGTAAAGACTTGATTACCTGTAAAGACTCGCATTCCAACCATTATCTTGCAATTGTGCCTTTGTCTGTATGTGCCATGTTTGTGAAACCTACCTCTCCACTCATGTGATGAAGGAGCAGCGCTCCGAAAGCTCACGATTCCAAATAAACCTGTTGGACTTTAACCTGGTGTTGTGAGCCTTCTTACTGTGCCCACCCCAGTCCAACGCCGACATCTCCACATCATATCCCATTGAGCACGGTGGTAGTGCCACACAATGTGAGGATGGGACTTAGTCTCCACAAGGACTGTGCAGTGGTCACTCCTGTTGCAGACAGATATATATTTACAGCAGGCAGGTTGGGGAGGTTAAGTATGTTTTCCCCTCTTGTTGGTTACCTCACCATCTGCCACAGACCCAGAGCAGCTTTATCCTCCAGGACCCAGCCCGCTACCGAGCCACTCCTGGTGATGGACACTGATTTCCCCCACCCAGAGTACATTCTGCGCCCTTGCCACCCTCAGTGCTTCCTCCAATTGGTGTTACCCATGGAGCATTCATCAGCTGAGCAATGCGGTGGGCAGGTGGTTAGTGTTGTTTGAGGGATAACTTGGTCCATTGCACCAGGGAGAACTCTTGCACCCTCCTTTGTTACTGTACATGTCTAGCTGAGAGGCAGACGGTTTAGTTTAACAGGTTATCCTCAAAACAGCACCGCGGATAGTGCAGCATTCCCTCGGCAATCTCAGCCGAGGGAACGGTCTCAAGTCTTTGGGGTGAAACTCAAAGCCAGCACCTTCTGACTCAGAAGCTGCTGGAACTTGCCCTATTAGAGGAACCCCCCTCCCCCCCACCCCCCATTCCCCCCCTTCCTTCCACCGACCGCACGCCTGTGTCACTGATAACAGAGGGCAGCCTGGCTCAGTGTGGGGGATTGTGCTGAGTGAGCTGTCCACATCTCCACCAACATCTCTCTAAATAACCTCACACACTCCCTTTCTCTTGCTCGTAGCAAACTGAAGGGTTCAAGAAGAGGTGGTTCACTCTGGATCATCGGCGACTGATGTATTACAAGGATCCTTTGGTACGTATGTGTAAAACTAGCTTTAGAAACACTCTGAAAGAGGTCCCTCTCTCACACTTGTTCTCTCTCTTTCTCACATTCTTTCTTTTATTCCCCCTATCACTCTCTCTGCTTCACTGTTTCACACTCACCCTCTCACTCAGTCTGTCTCTCATTCTCTCCCTCTCACATGTTCTCTCTCTCACTCTCACACACTATCAGTCTCTCCCTCTTTCTCTCTCTCATTCTCGCACACTGTATCACTCTCTCACTCTCACACACTATCAGTCTCTCTCTCTCTCTCTCTCACACACTATCACTCTCTCTCTCTCTCTCTCTCTCTCACACACTATCAGTCTCTCTCTCTCTCACTCTCACACACTATCAATCTCTCTCTCTCTCACACACTATCAGTCTCACTCTCTCTCTCACACACTATCACTCTCTCTCTCTCGCTCTCACACACTATCAGTCTCTCTCTCTCTCACTCTCACACACTATCAGTCTCTCTCTCTCTCACTCTCACACACTATCAATCTCTCTCTCTCTCACACACTATCAGTCTCACTCTCTCTCTCTCACACACTATCACTCTCTCTCTCTCTCGCTCTCACACACTATCAGTCTCTCTCTCTCTCACTCTCACACACTATCAATCTCTCTCTCTCACACACTATCAGTCTCACTCTCTCTCTCTCACACACTATCAGTCTCTCTCTCTCTCACTCTCACACTATCAATCTCTCTCACTCTCACACACTATCAGTCTCTCTCTCACTCGCACACACTATCTCTTTTTCTCTTACTCTCTCGCTCTCTCACACTGTATCAGTCTCTCCCTCATTCTCTCGCTCTCTCATACGAAATCACTCTCTCATGCGCTCTCACACACTATCAGTCTCTCTCTCTCTCTTTCTGTCTCTCTCTCTCTCACACTGTACCATTCTCTCACACTTTCTCTCACTCGCTCGCTCTCTCTTTCCTTTCACACTCTCTCTTTCCTGAGCGTAAGGATACATATGGTGTAAATGATTTGGAGATGCCCTCCGTTGGTGCACCCACGGTGCAGAGCCAGTAACCCAGCGTTAAGGTGGGACACTCACTCGGGGAGATCACAAGAGGGTCGGTGTGTGAGGTGAGTGGTGCAATGTGGGGGCGGGGGGAGTGAGATTGGGCTGCATCGCTGGGATGGTTTAGAGGAACGTGGGAGAGACTGGACAGGGATAATGAGAGGGGAAAGGAAGCCTATGAAGAGCATCATTACCAGCATTGATCAGTTGGGCCGAATGGTCTGTGCCGGGCACAGATATTTTATAATGTTACATTAGCAAGGACACAGTGTTATGAAGGGGGAGGTGGAATTACTCGCTGAGAACTAACATGCAACCACTCAAAAAGGAATACCTCACTTCATAATCTGTTAAAGTGAGTGTGAGGAGGGGTAATATCTGTGCTTCAGCAACTTTCAGTGTTGCTTAAATCAAAATAACTCCCTGAGACTCTCTGTAAAATCAACAAGTAACAGTTTATTTATCTAACTAACAGTGAACAGGTTAACTAAACTATTCACAAGAATGACAAGAGCAGGGATGTACTTCTGAGGCTGTATAAGGCTCTGGTCAGACCCCATTTGGAATGTTGTGAGCAGTTCTGGGCCCCGTATCTAAGGAAGGATGTGCTGGCCTTGGAAAGGGTCCAGAGGAGGTTCACAAGAATGATCCCTGAAATGAATAGCTTGTCGTATGAGGAACGGTTGAGGACTCTGGGTCTGTTCTCATTGGAGTTTAGAAGGATGAGGGGGGATCTTATTGAAACTTACAGGATACGGCGAGGCGTGGATAGAGTGGACGTGGAGAGGATGTTTCCACTAGTAGGAAAAACTAGAACCAGAGGGCACAACCTCAGGCTAAAGGGACGATCCTTTAAAACAGAGATGAGGAGGAATTTCTTCAGCCAGAGGGTGGTGAATCTGTGGAACTCTTTGCCGCAGAAGGCTGTGGAGGCCGGGTCATTGAGTGTCTTTAAGACAGAGATAGATAGGTTCTTGATTAATAAGGGGATCAGGGGTTATGGGGAAAAGGCAGAAGAATGGGGAGGAGAAAAATACCAGCCATGATTGAATGGCGGAGCAGACTCGATGGGCCGAGTGGCCTAATTCTGCTCCTATGTCTTATGGTCTTATGATCTTAACAAAACTGAATAAAACGCATTCTCATGGAATGCTGTTTAGAAAAATATAATTCTCACAAAAAAATATATTTTTTAACCCTTCTCACAATACAACCAGGTTTTATCTTCTGGAATTTTCTGTCTTCTTTGCTGATTTCTTCTGTCTGGAATCTCTGGCTTCTTTTTGGTATCTTTCCTATCTAGGGTACAGAAAAGATTTACCAGGATGTTGCCTGGTATGGAGGGCATTAGCTATGAGGAGAGGTTGGAGAAAACTTGGTTTTGTTCTCACTGGAATGACGGAGGTTGAGGGGGCGACCTGATAGAAGTCGACAAGGTTATGAGGGGCACGGACAGAGTGGGTGGTCAGAAGCTTTTTCCCCAGGGTGGAAGAGTCAATTACTAAGGGGGCACAGGTTTAAGGTGCGAGGGACAAGGTTTAAAGGAGATGTACGAGGCAAGTTTTTTTACACAGAGGGTGGTGGGTGCCTGGAACTCGTTGCCGGGGGAGGGAGTGGGAGCAGATACGATAGTGAGTTTTAAGGGGCGTCTTGACAAATACATGAATAGGATGGGAATAGAGGGATATGGTCCCCGGAAGGGTAGGGGGTTTTAGTTCAGTCGGGCAGCATGGTCGGTGCAGGCTTGGAGGGCCGAAGGGCCTGTTCCTGTGCTGTAATTTTCTTTGTTCTTTGTTCTTATCCAGATGAGGGTTTGAGCTAATAGCTATTCGCTGTGGCAGAGACTGTTGCTAGCTGTGTCTCTCTCTCTCTCTAAAGCTGTGAGGTGTGGCAGAGGAAGTTGCTGGCTGGCTCTCTGGCACTGGGAGCTGGCTCTTATACCCCTAATGACATATCAAAATCCCCACAATCGGATTGGTTCTCAGGTTACCAAAACATCAAATTCAAATTAACAGGCTGCTGTTATCCAAATGTCTAGTTTAAACTGATTGGTTAAAATTCAAAAACAACCTGTTGTCTTGGCAACACAGGATGCTACCAGAACTTGATGGTTTGAGTTACAAGGGGAGGCTGGATAGACTGGGGCTTTTTTCCCTGGAGCGTAGGAGGTTTAGGGGTGGTCTTATAGAGGCCTATAAAATAATGAGGGGCACAGATCAACTAGATAGTCAAGTGGGGCCGCACGGTGGCACAGTGGGTTAGCGCTGCTGCCTCACAGCGCCAGGGACCCAGGTTCAATTCCAACCTCGGGTCACTGTCTATGTGGAGTTTACACGTTCTCCCTGTGTCTGCGTGGGTTTCCTCCAGGTGCTCCAGTTTCCTCCCACAGTCCAAAGATGTGCGGGTTAGGTTGATTGGCCATGCTAAATTAACCCTAGCGTCAGGAGACTTAACAGGGTAAATGCGCGGGGTTGCGGGAATGGGGCCTGGGTGGGATTGTGGTCGGTACAGACTTGATGGGCCGAATGGCCTCCTTCTGTACTGTCGGGATTCTATCTTTTCCCAAAGGTAGGGGAGTCTAAAACTAGAGGGCATAGGTTTAAGGTGAGAGGGGAGAGATACAAAAGGGTCCAGAGGGCAATTTTTTCAGAGGATGGTGAATGTCTGGAATGAGCTGCCAGAGGTAGTAGTAGAGGCGGGTACAATTTTGTCTCTTAAAAAGCAGACAGTTACATGGGTAAGATGGGTATAGAGGGATATGGGCCAAATGTGGGCAATTGGGAGTAGCTTAGGTTTTTTAATAAAAAGGGTGGCATGGACAAGTTGGGCCGAAGGGCCTGTTTCCATGCTGTAAACCTCTATGATGACTCTATAGCACTGCTGCCTGGTCTCGTGATACGATGTTTCAGTCTGTGTCCTGAATTTTGTTTTTAAAACTCTTAAGTACAGAGAAAGAACGACCTTTTTTAAAACAGACGATGCAACTTTACAACTCTTAGCCTTTGTCAATTTTTTATGACTTTGCAAACACGAGCTTCGCAACACGCTGAGAGAGTTGCAACAGTCATTCAGACGGTGAGGCAGCCACACTCTGAGGTTTGCTTCTTGTGTCAGGGAGAACGTCATGGGGATTTCCTGCGTTGTTCGGGCTCAGGTTTCGTGTCAGACCCAGGCCCGCCAAAGCCTTTGCGCAGTGTACTCTCTGAGCCCAGGAAGGGCAATGCCAGAGCATTGTGGTTCGATTCTGGGCGCCAGGCTTTAGGATAAAGTGCCAAGGCTTTGGGGAGGGTGTGGGGAGATTTACCCGCATGGTGCCAGGGCGGGGGGGGGCTTCAATTCTGTGGAGAACGGGAGAATCTGGGATCGTTCCCCCGAGAGCAGAGAAGGTTAAGGGGAGATTTGACGGAATTGTTGCAAAGTGTTTTGGGAGAGAGGGAAGAAGTGTTGGCGTTGGCTGGATGGTTGGACACCCAAGTTAAGATGGTTGACAAAAGAATTGGGAGATGAGGGGAATTATTTTTACACAGCGAGATGTTACGATCGACAGGTTCAGCGGAAGCTTTGTAAAAAGGAATTGGATAAAGTCTTGAAAGGGAAAGACTTGATGGAGGGGGGGGGGGAGAGTGGGGCGGGGGGGGAGTGTAGGGGGGGAGGGGGAGTGTAGAGGGGGGTGGAGGAGTGTGGGGGGGGGGAGTGGAGGGGTGGGGGGAGTGTAGAGGGGAGGCGGAGTGTAGAGGGGATGAGGGGACTGTAAAGGGGGGGAGGGGGTGTGTAGAGGGGGGATGGGGGAGTGTAGAGGGGGGGGGGGGGAGTGTTGAGAGGGTGGGGGAAGTGTAGAGGGGGGTGGGGGGAATGTAGGAGGGGTGGGGGAGTGTTGAGGGAGTGGAGGGAGTGTTGAGGGGGTGGGGAGGAGTATAGAGGGGATGGGGGAGTGTTGAGGGGGTGGGAGGAAGTGTTGAGGAGGTGGGAGGAGTGTAGAGGGGAGTGGGGCGTGGGGAGTGTAGGGGGGGGTGGGGGGAGTGTAGAGGGGGTGGGGGAGTGTAGAGGGGGTGGGGGAGTGTAGAGGGGGTGGGGGAGTGTAGAGGGGGTGGGGGAGTGTAGAGGGGGTGGGGGAGTGTAGAGGGGGTGGGGGGAGTGTAGAGGGGGTGGGGGGGAGTGTAGAGGGGGTGGGGGGAGTGTAGAGGGGGTGAGGGAGTGTAGAGGGGGTGGGGGAGTGTAGAGGGGGTGGGGGAGTGTAGAGGGGGTGGGGGAGTGTAGAGGGGGTGGGGGAGTGTAGAGGGGGTGGGGGGAGTGTAGAGGGAAGTGTGGGGGTGGGGAGTGTAGGGGGGCGAGGGGAGTGTAGGGGGGCGAGGGGGGTGTAGAGGGGGTGGGGGGAGTGTTGAGGGGGTGGGGGAGTGTTGAGGGGGTGGGGGGAGTGTTGAGGGGGGTGGGGGGAGTGTTGAGGGGGTGGGGGGGAGTGTTGAGGGGGTGGGGGGAGTGTAGAGGGGGGTGGGGGGAGTGTAGAGGGGGTGGGGGGGAGTGTAGAGGGTGTGGGGGGAGTGTTGAGGGGGTGGGGGGGAGTGTAGAGGGGGTGGGGGGAGTGTTGAGGGGGTGGGGGGAGTGTTGAGGGGGTGGGGGGGAGTGTTGAGGGGGTGGGGGGAGTGTTGAGGGGGTGGGGGGAGTGTTGAGGGGGTGGGGGGGAGTAGAGGGGGTGGGGGGAGTGGTGAGGGGTGTGGGGGGAGTGTTGAGGGGGTGGGGGGAGTGTTGAGGGGGTGGGGGGGGGGTGTAGAGGGGGTGGGGGGAGTGTAGAGGGGAGTGGGGGGGTGGGAAGTGTAGGGGGGGTGGGGGGAGTGTAGGGGGGGGGTGGGGGGAGTGTAGAGGGGGGTGGGGGAGTGTAGAGGGGGGTGGGGGAGTGTAGAGGGGGTGGGGGGAGTGTAGAGGGGGTGGGGGGAGTGTAGAGGGGGTGGGGGGAGTGTAGAGGGGGGTGGGGGGAGTGTAGAGGGGGTGGGGGGAGTGTAGAGGGGGGTGGGGGGAGTGTAGAGGGGGTGGGGGGAGTGTAGAGGGGGTGGGGGGAGTGTAGAGGGGAGTGGGGGGAGTGTAGAGGGGGGTGGGGGGAGTGTAGAGGGGGTGGGGGAGTGTAGGGGGAGCGTGGGGGGAGGTTATCGGGGGGAGAAAGTGGGTGGTCGAATGGGATAAAAGGCGGAGTGTTAACTCTTGGCCCTGCCGCCGTACTGAGCCAGTGTTAAAGGGCCACCGCCTGCCATATCTTCACAGGACGCTTTCGCCAAAGGCGAAGTCTTCATTGGCAGCAGTGACAACAAGTACCTGGTGAGAGAGGGCCTACCCCCCGGTGCCCAGGGCAACTCCAACTGGCAATATGGCATCACCATCATCACACCAGACCGGGACTTCCTGTTCACCTGCGAAACGGAAACTGAGCGGCAGGAATGGATAACCGTCTTCAACAGAGTGATGAGCCAACAGATGTCACCCCAGGAATACACCAGTAGGTGCCTCACTCCCCTCACCCTCTTACCCCTCACCCTCTTACCCCTCACCCTCTTACCCCTCACCCTCTTACCCCTCACTCCCTCTCCCCTCACTCCCCTTCCCCTCACTCTCTTACCTCACATTCTCTTATCCCTCTCACTCCATCCCCCCCATACTCTTTCCCCTCCCTCACTTTCCCCTACACTGCGGGAGAAGCTACCCTGGGGGAGGAGCTATACTGGGAGGAGGAGCTAAACTGGAGGAGGAACTATACTTGGGGAGGAGCTACACTGGGGAGGAGCTACACTGGGGTGGAAGTACATGGGGGGTGGAGCTACACTGGCTTGGAAGTACATGGGGGTGGAGCTACACTGGCGGAGGAGCTACACAGGGGGGTGGAGCTACACTGGCAGAGGAGCTACACAGGGGGGTGGAGCTACACTGGCAGAGGAGCTACACAGGGGGGTGGAGCTACACTGGGGGTGGAGCTACACTGGGGAGGAGCTAAACTAAGTCTTCACACATTTGGATTGTCCCTTCCTCAGAGAGATTGGAGAGGAGACATGAGAGAGAGGAGAAAGATTGGCACAAAGAAGGGATTGCAGAGTTACTCGCTGCCCCCAGTGGGTTCCTTCCTCAATTTGGTCAGTTATTTTATTTTTGTCTTTCAGTGGAAGCCTATTTCAAGCACAAACGATAGACCGCCAACAAGCTGACCTCTAATCTTTAACATCTGACCTCAGCTTGACCAATCGACACAACACAACGCCATAGCGATGCTGCTGGAAAGTTAACGGACTCCTCACATTTACCAGAGACACCAATCATTCCTGATGAAAGCGAGACGCTTTGCCCCCGTGGCTTCGTAGACCCTTGGTCAACTCTGAGAATGTTCTGGATGTTAAATTGTTTGGTTGGACTGAACGGGCGCCAAGGGTTTTCGTATCACTGACTAATGGCAGTTCAGGCAGATGTATGGAAGGTTCACAGTGGATCTCGGCAAGGTCCACACGCCACTCTCGAGAGGGAAGGGCTGAAATGTTGCTTCCGGAATATTCCACACTCTCCATTCACATGTTAACTGCTTCATCAGAATCTTTCCAACCTTCAACTCAAAATAAAAAGGCCCAAAAAAAAGTGGATAGACTGCTTTTTTAAAAATGTGATGGTGCAAAAACTCAGGAGAATTGTAAACTAAACTGCAGGGAGGATAATGTCAAACTTCACAAGAGCATTTCAGAACTTCAGAAGGCATACGGCACGCTTGCCTTCATCAGCCGGGGCATTGAGTTTAAAAATTGACAAGTCATGTTGCAGCTTTATAGAACCTTAGTTAGGCCGCACTTGGAATATAGTGTTCAATTCTGGTTGCCACACTACCAGAAGGATGTGGAGGCCTTGGAGAGGGTACAGAAAAGATTTACCAGGATGTTGCCTGGTATGGAGGGCATTAGCTATGAGGAGAGGTTGGAGAAACTTGGTTTGTTCCCACTGGAACGGCGGAGGTTGAGGGGAGACCTGATAGAAGTCTACAAGATTATGAGGTGCATGGACAGAGTGGATAGTCAGAAGCTTTTTCCCAGGGTGGAAGAGTCAATCACTAGGGGGGCACAGGTTTAAGATGCGAGGGGCAAGGTTTAAAGGAGATGTACGAGGCAAGTTTTTTATACAGAGGGTGGTGGGTGCCTGGAACTCGCTGCCAGGGGGAGGTAGTGGAAGCAGATACGATAGTGACGTTTAAGGGGCGTCTGGACAAATACATGAATAGGATGGGAGTAGAGGGATATGGTCCCCGGAAGGGTAGGGGGTTTTCGTTCAATTGGGCAGCATGGTCAGTGCAGGCTTGGAGGGCTGAAGGGCCTGTTCCTGTGCTGTAGTGTTCTTTGTTCTTTGGCACAGACAAGTTGGTGGAGAGGGCAGTCAGGTGGCAAATGAAGTTGAACGTGGAGAAGGGCGAGGTGATACATTTTGGTAGGTGATGTTGATAGACAACATAAGATAAGGGGCAAAGTTCTTAAAAGGTGTGTGGGAGCAGAGGGAGTTGGGTGTATATTGAAGGTGGCAGGAGATGTGGAGAGAGCAGTTAATAAAGCATTTAATATTCTGGGCTTTATTAATAGGGACACAGAGTACAAGAGCAAGGAGATTATGCTGAACTTATACAAGACTCTAATTAGACCTCAGCTGGAATATTGTGTAGAGTTCTGGGTACCACACTGTAGGAAGATTGTCAACACATTGGACAGAGTGCAGAAGAGGTTTACAGGAATGGTTCCAGGGATGAGAAACTTCAGTTTTGAGGATCGATTGGAGAGGTTGGGACAGTTCTCCTTGGAGAGGAGAAGGCTAAGAGGAGACTTGATAGAGATGTTCAAAATCCTGAGGGGAGCTGGACTGAGAGAAACTGTTCCCACTCGGAAAAGGATCGAGAATGAGGGGGACACGGATTTAAAGTGATTTGCAAAAGAGGTGAATGTTGGTGTGTGAGGAAAACTTATTCACCCAGCGTGTGGTTGGGATCTGGAATGCGCTGCCTGGACGTATGGTGGAGGCAGGTTCAATTGAGGCGTCCAAGAGGGTGTTAGATGATTATTTGAACAGAAACAGGGAGACGGGGGAAAAGGCAGGAGAATGGCACTAAGTCACGATGCTCGATTGGAGAGCCAGTGCAGACACGATGGGCTGAATGGCCTCCTTCTGCACCGTAACAATTCTGTGGTGTCACCAATGCGACAAATCAACGTTGTCCAATGTAAATAGTCCTTGCAGAGAGCCAGCCTGGACAGAACAGGCCTCTGTCCCTGCTGTAAACATTCCATGGTCACATCAGGTCAGTCATGAGCCCCAGGAACCTGAGTTCAATTCCGGCCTCGGGTCACTATGTGGAGTTTGCACGTTCTCCCCGTGTCTGCATGGGTTTCCTGCGGATGCTCCGGTTTCCTCCCACACTCCAAAGATATGCAGGTTAGGTGTATTAGCATAGCCAATCCACCCAATCTGCACATCTTTGGAGTGTGGGAGGGAACCGGAGCACCCAGAGCAAACCCACGCAGACACGGGGAGAAAGTGCAAACTCCACACAGACAGTGACCCGAGGCCGGAATTAGGAGTGTTGAGGGACAGATGACCAAAACTTTGGTCAAGGAGGTAAGATTCAGGGAGCCTCACAAATGAGAGGGTCGAGGAGAGAAGTTCAGAGCTTAGGCCCCAGGTGACACGGTCACTAAGGTCTGAACGACTGTAGACTAGAATTGGAGGCACGCATGTTACACTTGGCCTAGGGGGGGGGAGTGTTCCACGCGCCAGAACTGATTGAAACATAGAAAAAAACTACAGCACAAAACAGGCCCTTCGGCCCCACAAGTTGTGCCGAACATATCCCTACCTTTTAGGCCGACCTATAACCCTCCATCCTATTAAGTCCCATGTACTCATCCAGTAGTCTCTTAAAAGACCCTATTGAGTTTGCCTCCACCACCACAGACGGCAGCCGATTCCACTCGCCCACCACCCTCTGTGTGAAAAACTTCCCCCTAACATTTCCCCATACCTACCCACCAGCGCCTTAAACCTATGTCCTCTCGTAGCAGCCATTTCTACCCTGGGAAAAAGCCTCTGAGAGTCCACCTGATCTATGCCTCTCAACATCTTATATACCTCTATTAGGTCTCCTCTCATCCTACGTCTCTCCAAGGAGAAAAGACCGAGCTCCCTCAGCCTATCCTCATAAGGCATGCCACTCAATCCAGGCAACATCCTTGTAAATCTCCTCTGCACCCTTTCAATCTTCTCCACATCTTTCCTGTAATGAGGCGACCAGAACTGAGCACAGTACTCCAAGTGGGGTCTGACGAGGGTCTTATATAGCTGCATCATTATCCCCGGACGGAAATCTGTCGAGTTCCTGGCAAAAAGATCTCCAGCGACAAAGAAAAACTAATCATCTCGAGAAACTCAGTGGCAGTTTTATGCGTTCAATGGCTCGCCCTGGCTGTGGAGTGTGACGTAGAGTCTTGTAGACAGAGGGCGTGTGGTTATTGACAGGGGTGTCAAACCGAGAGAGAGTGAATCAGAAATCACAAAGTGACGCGATGCAGCTTAATCAATTGAACACCAACAGAGAGAAATCTGGCAGTGCGGGGGGGGGGCAAGGAACCACACCACAGGACAGGCTCCGGATCAGGTCGCTGTCTAACTGCGCATCCAAGATCCAAACACCATGACTGAAATCTCTCACAATGCCAAGATGGGCTAAGAGTTTCAGAACAAAAGAATTTACACTTATAAAGCACCTCTCGTGACTGTAGGAAGTTCCAAAGCACCTTCGAAGCCAATGACTTACCTTTTGAAGCCCAGTCATGGCTGTAGGAAATACAGTAAGAAGTTTAACAACACCAGGTTAAAGTCCAACAGGTTTATTTGGTAGCAAAAGCCACACAAGCTTTCGAAGCTCTAAGCCCCTTCTTCAGGTGAGTGGGAATTCTGTTCACAAACAGAGCTTATAAAGACACAGACTCAATTTACATGAATAATGGTTGGAATGCGAATACTTACAACTAATCAAGTTTGATTAGTTGTAAGTATTCGCATTCCAACCATTATTCATGTAAATTGAGTCTGTGTCTTTATAAGCTCTGTTTGTGAACAGAATTCCCACTCACCTGAAGAAGGGGCTTAGAGCTTCGAAAGCTTGTGTGGCTTTTGCTACCAAATAAACCTGTTGGACTTTAACCTGGTGTTGTTAAACTTCTTACTGTGTTTACCCCAGTCCAACGCCGGCATCTCCACATGTAGGAAATACAACAGCCAAGGGGCGCACAGTAAGATCCCACAACTTGATCATGGCCAAGTATTAAGGCTGCCGATTCAAGCGTTGAGTCAGGGATCAGAAACATGGTGGCACAGTGGTTAGCACTGCCACCTCACAGCGCCAGGGACCCCGCTTCAATTCCCGGCTTGGGTCACTGTTTGGGTGGAGTTCACACGTTCTCCCCGTGTCTGCGTGGGTTTCCTCCAGGGGCTCCGGTTTCCTCCCACAGTCTGAAAGATGTGTTGGTTGGGGTGCATTGACCCAAAGAGGCGCCGGAGTGTGGCGACTAAGGGAATTTCACATTCATTGTAGTGTTAATGTAAGCCTTACTAGTGGCAAATAAATAAATAAACTTTAGGTAGAACTCGAAACACAAACAGGGATCAGCCATGATCTTATTCAATGGCGGGACAGGTTCAAGGGGCCTACCTCTGCCTCTACCTTTTGTATGTTTGTAAATGTTTGGCCACTCTTAGAATCATAGAAGAATCATAGAATTCCTACAGTGCAGAAGGAGGCAATTTGGCCCATCGAGCCTGCACTGACCACAATCCCACCCAGGTCCTATCTCCGTAACCCCACTTATTTACCCTACTAAGGGGCAATTTAGTATGGCCAATCCATAGAAACATAGAAAATAGGTGCAGGAGTAGGCCATTCGGCCTTCGAGCCTGCACCACCATTCAATATGATCATGGTTGATCATACGCTTTCAGTATCCCACTCCTCGCTTTCTCTCCATACCCCCTTGATCCCTTTAGCCACAAGGGCCACGTCCAGCTCCCTCTTGAACATATCTAACAAACAGGCCCCCAACAGCTTTCTGTGGGAGAGAATTCCACAGGTTCACAACTCTCTGAATGAAGAACTTCTTCCTCATCTCAGTCCTGAATGGCTTACCCCTTATTCTGAGACTGTGACCCCTAGTTCTGGACTTCCCCAAACTCTTTTAATTCATTCATGGGACATGGGCGTCACTGACTGGGCAGCATTTATTGCCCATCCCTAGTTGCCCCTTGACACTGAGTGTCTCACTCGGCCATTTCAGAGGGCAGTCGAGAGTTAACCACATTGCTGTGGCTCTGGAATCACATGTAGGCCAGACCGGGTAAGGACGGCAGATTTCCTTCCCTAAAGGAACATTAGTGAACCAGACGGGTTTTTCCGACAATTGACAATGGTTTCGTGGTCATCAGTAGATTCTTAATACCAAATTTTTTTGGATTGAATTCAAATTCCACCACCTGCCGTGGGCGGGATTCGAACTCAGGTCCCAGGTTACTAGTCGAATTTCTGGATTAATAGTCCAGCGATAATACCACTAGGCCATCGCCTTCACACAGTCATCCAAGGCCCGAATCGAACCCGGGTTCCTGGCGCTGTGAGGCAGCAGTGCTAACCACTGTGCCACCGTGCTGCCCTCTGCAGGTGAGGACAGAGAATCTCCGTTCATTGCAGTGGGGGCAGAGAATCCCACTGGCATGAACGGCCAGAATAAATGTTACGTATCCCCTTATGGATTAAGGGTGCATTAAGAACTACGAGGTGGTTTAAAGTTTATTTATTAGTGTCACAAGTAGGCTTACATTAACACTGCAATGAAGTCAGTGTGAAAATCCCCTAGTCGCCACACTCCTGTTTGGGTACACTGAGGGAGAATTTAGCACAGCCAATGCGCCCTAACCAGCACGTCTTTCGGAGTGTGGGAGAAAACCGGAGCACCTGGAGGAAATCCAGAGGAAATCTGAAAGGCAGAAAATGTCGGGAATGTTCAGCTGGTCTGGCAGCGTCTGTGGAGAGGATTGAATTAAATCTGCATTCTCCTCACTCTCAGAACCACTTGCCACATGCCAGCCTCAGCTCCTTCTCTGTGCCATTTCCCCCGTCGCCCTCTATTCCTCGATCTATCAAATATTTATCCACTTCCACTTTAAATACTTCTAATGATCCAGCCTCCAGCACCCTTTGGGGCGGAGAATTCCAGAGATTCACCACCCTCTGCGAGGAGACATTTCAACACTCCTCAGTTTGAAATGATTGGCCCTTTATCTTGTAGCGATGTCCCCTTGTTCCAGACTCTCCCACTGGTGAAAACATCTCACCATCTACCCTGTCCGGCCCCCTCAGGATCTGATATGTTTGAATAAGGTCACCCCCTCACTCTTCTAAACTCCAAGGAATACAGAGCTGGACTATTCAGTCTCTCTTGATGGGCCAACCCTCTCATAGAAACTAGAAGCAGGAGGAGGCCATTCGGCCCTTCAAGCCCGCTCCGCCTTGCTAAATTGCCCCTTAGTGTGCAAAGATGTGTAGGTTAGGAGGATTAGCTGGGTCAATACATGGGATTACGGGAATGGGGCCTGGATGGGATGCCCTGTCAGAGAGTCAGGGCAGAATCGATGGGCCAAATGGCCTCCTTCTGCACTGTAGGGATTCCCTGCTTCTATGAAGGGAATATCAGGACATATGACCCAAAGTTTGGTCAAAGATTCAGATTTTAAGGAGCGTCTTAAAGGGGGAGAGAGATGTTGAGAAGTGAGCCTAATTCCAGAGTGTCGGCCCAGACAGCTGAAGACACTGTCGAGGATGGAGGAGCCATAAAAATCCAGGATACACAAGAGGCTGAATCAGAGGAACGCGGAGATCGCGGAGGGATGGAGCCAGGCTGTGGAGGAACGTGTACACGAGAATGAGAATTTTTAAATCCTAGTATTCTGTCTCGTGTCCTGGCCTCAAACAATATCGTCGAATCAGATCTTCTGATTTTGTTTGAAGCATTAACATGCAGAGGGATCTGGGCGTACAGGTCCACAGTTACCTGAAATTGGCAACACGATGGATAAGATGGTCAAGAAGGCATATTGCATGCTTGCCTTCATCAGTCGGGGCATAGATTATAAAAATTGGCAAGTAATGTTGCAGCTGTATAGAACTTGAGTTAGGCCACATTTAGAATACTGCATAACGTTCTGGTCGCCACACTACCAGAAGGATGTGGAGGCTTTAGAGAGAGTACAGAAAAAGTTTACCAGGATGTTGCCTGGTTTGGAGGGTATTAGCTATGAGGAGAGATTGGACAAACATGGTTACAAACTTAGCTAATTAGAATCCCTACAGTGCAGAAGGAGGCCATTTGGCCCATTGAGTCTGCACCGACCACCATCCCACCCAGGCCCTATCCCCATAACCCCATGCATTTACCCGAGCTAGTCCCCCTGACACTAAGGAGCAATTTAGCACGGCCAATCCACCTAACCCGCACATCTTTGGAGTGTGGGAGGAAACCGGAGCACCCGGAGGAAACCCACGCAGAGACGGGGAGAACATGTGAACTCCACACAGACAGTGACCCAAGCCAGGAATCGAACTCGGGTCCCTCGCACTGTGAAGCAGCAGTGCTAACCCACTGTGCCGAAGTTTACAAAATGATGAGAGGCATGGACAAAGTGGATAGTCAGAGTATTTTTCCCAGAGTAGAAATATCAATTACTAGGGGATGTGGGTTGAAGGTAAAAGGGGGAAGTTTAAAGGAGATGTGAGAGGCAAGTTTTTCTACACAGAGTTGGGGTAAGTGCCTGGAATGCGCTGCCAGAGAGGGTGGTAGAAGCAGATACAATAGCAACGTTTAGAATCATAGAAACCGTACAGTGCAGGAGGAGGCCATTTGGCCCATCGAGTCTGCACCAACCATAATCCCATCCAGGCCCTATCCCCATAACTCCATATATTTACCCCACTAATCCCTCTAACCTATGCATCCCAGGACACTAAGGGGCAATTTTGCATGGCCAATCAACCTAACCCACACATCTTTTGGACTGTGGGAGGAAACCGGAGCACCCGGAGGAAACCCACGCCGACATGGGGAGAACATGCAAACTCCACGCAGACAGTGACCCAAGCCAGGAATCGAAGAGACATCTTGACAGATGCGTGAATAGGCAGGGAATAGAGGGATGCGGACCGCGTAGAGGCAAAAGGCCTTTCGCTTAGAAAGGCGTCATGTGCGTCGGCGCTGGCTTGGTGGGCCGAAGGGCCTGTTCCTGTGCTGTACTGCTCTTTGCTCTTCGACGATTTATTTGACTGCTGGTGGTGGGAGCTGGAAAATTGCCAGCCGCATTCCCCGTGCAATGCAACGGTGGCTCCACTTCAGAAACGGTGACCACACGGTGGTGAAGACTCTGAAACATCCAGGGGTTGTGAGAGGCGCTAGATCCAGACTTTCTGATCAAACAGCGACACCTGTTCCCTTTAATAAAGACAAGAGATTGACAATGAGTAAGACGGAGTAACAGAATGAGGGAAAATACGAGAAACAGAAAATGAGAGAAGGTTAGAAGAGATTGAGAAGGGCCAAAGAGGGCAGCAATGTTGAGTTAGGTGAATGGAAGCAGGGTGTGAAGCAGGAATGGAATTTCACTGGCCAGGAGTGAGTGACGGGCAGAATATCACATTCTTTTTCTCATGTAGACGTTGAGATTAGTGTCTGGGGCACCAATCAGCTGACAAAGCCAGTTAGCAGTCACCAAATTAAACACAGAGCGAGGAGGAGAGGGTGAGAGAGAGATAGAGAGAGAGAGAGACGGGTGAAAGATAGAGGGAGAGTAAGAGGAGGGAAAGAGGGAGAGAAGGAGGGAGGAAGGAAGCATCAAGGGGGAAAGAGGGAGCAAAGGGGAGAGCACGAGAGAAGGGAGAGGCGGAACGGGGGGAAGGAAGGGGTGAAGGAGAGGGAGGGAAGTCAGACGGGGAAGGAAGAGGGGAGAGAGAGAGAGAGAGGAGTGGGCAAGGGAGACAAGGGGAGTGCCAGGTGAAAGAGAAGAAGAGCAAGGGGCAGGGAGAGAGGGAAGAGGGAGAGTGAATAAGACGGAGAGTGGGAGACAAGGAGAGAGAATGAGGGATCGGGGGGAAGCTGTGATGGATAGGGATAAATAGTGAGTTCGCCGCTAATGCAGTAACTTCTCTCTTTTCGTCACATCCCTCTACCCTGTGGATCTCAGCGAGATGATAGATTACGTGACTGACAGATCCTCCCTGTTGGATAAACACCACGTTCAGTTATTGCTTTGGAGCGAGACAGATGGAGAGTAGAGGATCTCACTGACATCAGCTTGTCATTCCCACGCACGTCTCCAAGAGGAATGCGGGAGTCTATTATTCCGAATCGAGTCCGGAAGATTTGGAAAAGTTCATCTGAAGACTGGATAGACTGAGCAGAGCCGAGAGAAGCGGAGAGCAACACTGGATCAATGTAAGGCAGACTCAATCATTCCTATTTCAGATCAATTTAACCTTTTGCCTTCCATCGTCCTCTTTCAATTTGTAATTATCTCCCTCGGCTCCCTCGGCCTGTGTGTTCATTCTTGGTGTGTTCCCGCCCCCCCCTCGATGGCTTGAGTTGGCGATCTATTCAACTGCACGAGGCATCACAGATCAGACTCTGCGAGCATTCACACACAAGTGCCATGGACTGCCTGTATCTGAGGGCTCTGAGAGCAACCACAGGACCCCCTGACTGAGGCCAGGTCACTCAGTACAGGCTGGAAACTAACAGTACTCCATTGTAACTGAATTCTCCCCCCCCCACCATCACTCCTCCCTCCCTGCTCCATCACTAAGGCCATTCTTGGTTCTATCTCAAGGCAGCTGGAGGTTAGAAGAGTGAGAGGGGAATCTCAGAGAAACTGATAAAATTCTAACAGGGTGAGACAGGGTAGATTCAGAAAGAATGTTCCCGATGGTGGAGGGAGTCCAGAACTAGGGGGGGTCGTAGTTTGAGGATAAACCATTTAGGACGGAGATGAGGAGACATTTCTTCACCCAAGGAGTGGTGAGCCTGTGGAATTCATTACCACAGGGAGTAGTTGATGCCAAAACATTGAATGTATTCAAGAGGCGGCTGGATGTAGCACTTTGGGCGAACGGGATCAAAGGTTATGGGGAGAAAGCAGGATTAGGCTATTGAGTTGGACGATCAGCCATGATGGTGATGAATGGCGGAGCAGGCTCGAAGGGCCGAATAGCCTCCTCCTGCTCCTATCTTCTATAAGAACGTAAGAAAATAACTAGGAGCAGGAGTAGGCCATTTGGCCCCTCGAGCCTGCTCTGCCATTCAATAAGATCATGGCTGATCTTTTCATGGACTCAGCTCCACTTACCCACCCGCTCACCGTAACCCTTAATTCCTTTACTGTTCAAAAATCTATCTAGCCTTGCCTTAAAAACATTCAATGAGGTAGCCTCAACTGCTTCACTGGGCAGGGAATTCCACAGATTCACAACCCTTTGGATGAAGAAGTTCCTCCTCAACTCAGTCCTAAATCTGCTTCCCCTTATTTTGAGGCTATGTCCCCGAGTTCTAGTTTCACCCGCCAACTTCCCGGCTTCATTGGGATGCGTTACATGCGCAAACTACAGTGGCAATTTCTCTCTGCCATTTCCATGAACTGATATGAATTCTCCTAGCGCCAGCACACCATTTTCTGTAGTAATGTGATTGTATTTTTCTTTACTTTTTATTTGGAAACAACTTCCCTGCTTCTATCTTATCTGTTCCCTTCATAATGGGCGGCACGGTAGCACAGTGGTTAGCACTGCTGCTTCACAGCTCCAGGGTCCCGGGTTCGATTCCCGGCTCGGGTCACTGTCTGTGTGGAGTTTACACATTGTCTGCGTGGGTTTCCTCCGGGTGCTCCGGTTTCCTCCCACAGTCCAAAGATGTGTGGGTTAGGTTGATTGGCCAGGTTAAAAAATTGCCCCTTAGAGTTCTGGGATGTGTAGGTTAGAGGGATTAGCGGGTAAAATATGTGGGGGTAGGGCCTGGGTGGGATTGTGGTCGGTGCAGACTCGATGGGCCGAATGGCCTCCTTCTGCACTGTAGGGTTTCTATGATTTCTATGATAATTTTATATCTCCCCTCATTCTTCTGAATTCCAGCGAGTATAGCCCCAGTCTACTCAGTCTCTCCTCATAAACCAACCCTCTCAACTCCGGAATCAACCTAGTGAATCTCCTCTGCACCCCCTCCAGTGCCAGTATATCCTTTCTCAAGTAAGGAGACCAAAACTGTACACAGTACTATAGGTGTGGCCTAGAGTAGCACCTAATACAGCTGCAACATAACCTCGCTGTTTTTAAACTCCATCCTTCTAGCAATGAAGGACAAAATTCCATTTGCCTTCTTAATTACCTGCTGCACCTGCAAACCAACTCCTTGAGATTCTTGCACAAGGACACCCAGGTCCCTCTGCACAGCAGCATGCTGCAATTTTTTACCATTTAAATAATAGTCCATTTTGCTGTTATTCCTACCAAAATGGATGACCTCACATTTACCAACATTGTACTCCATCTGCCAGACCCTCGCCCACTCACTTAGACGATCTATATCCCTTTGCAGACTTTCAGCGTCCTCTGCACACTTTGCTCTTCCACCCATCTTAATGTCATCTGCGAATTTGGACACACTACACTTGGTCCCCAACT
Source organism: Mustelus asterias (assembly GCF_964213995.1). NCBI lineage: Eukaryota > Metazoa > Chordata > Chondrichthyes > Carcharhiniformes > Triakidae > Mustelus > Mustelus asterias. The sequence goes on along the minus strand of NW_027591531.1, from coordinate 56,103 downwards.
CCAAATCATCTATGTAAATCGTAAACAATTGCGGTCCCAACACTGATCCCTGAGGCACACCACTAGTCACTGATCGCCAACCAGAAAAACATCCATTTACCCCCACTCTTTGCTTTCTGTTAGTTAACCAATCCTCTATCCATGCTAATACATTACCCGTAACACCGTGCACCTTTATCTTATGCAGCAGTCTTTGGTGCGGCACCTTGTCAAATGCCTTCTGGAAATCCAGATACACCACATCCACAGGTTCCCCATTATCCACTGCACATGTAATGTTCTCAAAGAATTCCACCAAATTAATCAAACATGACCTTCCCTTCATGAACCCATGCTGCGTCTTACCAATGGGACAATTTATAACCAGATGTCTCATGATTTCATCCTTGATGATAGATTCAAGCATTTTCCCTACTACAGAAGTTAAGCTAACCGGCCTATAGTTACCCGCCTTTTGTCTACCTCCTTTTTTAAGCAGCGGCGTCACATTTGCTGTTTTCCAATCTGCGGGAACCACCCCAGAGTCCAGCGAATTTTGGTAAATTACCACTAGTGCATTTGCTATTTCTCCCGCCATCTCTTTTAGTACCCTGGGATGCATTCCATCAGGACCAGGAGACTTGTCTACCTTCAACCCCATTAACTTGTCCAACATTACCTCCTTCGTGATAATGATAGTTTCTAGGTTCTCACCTGCCATCGCCTTCCTGACATCAATTTTTGGCATGTTATTTGTGTCTTCCACTGTGAAGACCGACACAAAATACCTGTTCAATGCCTCCACCATTTCCTCATTTCCAGTTATTACATCCCCCTTCTCGTCCTCTAAAGGACCAATGTCTACTTTTGCCATTTCTATGTTTCGATGTGAGGAGAAATGTCTTCACCCAGAGGGTGGTGAATGTGTGGAATTCACTCCCACAGAAAGTAGTTGAGGCCAAAACGTTGACTGATTTCAAGAAGAAATTGGATATAGCTCTTGGGGCTAAAGGGATCAAGGAATATGGGAGGAAGGGGGGAATCAGGATTTAAAATTTTTAAAAATTAATTTAGCTTCACAAGTAGGCTTACATTAACACTGCATTGAAGTTACTGTGAAAATCCCCTAGTCGCCACACTCCGGCGCCTGTTCGGGTACACTGAGGGAGAATTTAGCACGGCCAATGCACCCTAACCAGCACGTCTTCTGGGCTGCGGGAGGAAACCAGAGCACCCGGAGGAAACCCACGCAGACACGGGGAGAACGTGCAAACTCCACACAGACAGTGACCCGAGGCCGGGAATCGAACCCGGGTCCCTGGCGCTGTGAGGCAGCAGTGCTAACCACTGTGCCACCATGCCACCCACTGATATTGAATTTGATGATCAGCCATGATCAAAATGAATGGTGGAGCAGGCTCAAAGGCCAAGTGGTCTACTCCTGCTTCTAGTTTCTATGTTTCTAAAATTCGGCCTCCGTTGTACAGAGCCATCCATGGTCAGACCCCATTTGGAGTAACTGTTCAGTTGTGAGTGGCCTGTCTTAGGAAAGCTCAGTTGAATTTGCAGGGAGAGGCCGCACCGTTGGTTCACTGGAATAATACTGGGCCTTAAAGAGTTTAATTAGGAGGACAATGCCTTAAAAGTAGGTTGGATTCATAGAATCCCCACAGTGCAGAAGGAGGCCATTCAGCCCATCGAGTTTGCACCGACCACAATCCCATCCAGGCCCTATCCCCATAGCCTCACATATTTTTCCTGCTAATCCCCTAACACTAAGGGGCAATTTAGCACGGCCAATCAACCTAACCTGCACTTCTTTGGACTGTGGGAGGAAACCGGAGCACCCGGAGGAAACCCACGCAGACACGGGGAGAACGTGCAGACTCCGCACAGACAGTGACCCGAGGCTGAAATCGAACCCGGGTCTCTGGTGCTGTGAGGCAGCAGTGCTAACCCACTGTGCCACCGTGCCGCCCTTGTCAAGGCAATCCCTTCCTTGAGTCCTCTCTGTCATCTCCTACAGCCGTACAAAGATCCTCCAAGGCCAGACATTCTACTGTTATGAACGCCTCCCTCTTTCTGCTTCATCATTGATGACCCCAGCCTGTACTCTGTCGTTCCCGCTGCACCCTCCTTACAAAATTACCCCTCGAACTCAGCTTCCTCCAACCTTTCTATTTTTTTGGCACAATATCCATTCCAGAAGGACGTGGAGGCGTTAGAGAGAGTGCAGAGAAGGTTTACCAGGATGTTGCCTGGTATGGAGGGTCTTAGCTATGAGGAGAGATTGGGTAGACTGGGGGTTGTTCTCCTTGGAAAGACGGAGAATGAGGGGAGATCTAATAGAGGTGTACAAGATTATGAAGGGTATAGATAGGGTGAACGGTGGGAAGCTTTTTCCCAGGTCGGAGGTGACGATCACGAGGGGTCACGGGCTCAAGCTGAGAGGGGCGAAGTATAACTCAGACATCAGAGGGACGTTTTTTACACAGAGGGTGGTGGGGGCCTGGAATGCGCTGCCAAGTAGGGTGGTGGAGGCAGGCACGCTGACATCGTTTAAGACTTACCTGGATAGTCACATGAGCAGCCTGGGAATGGAGGGATACAAACGATTGGTCTCGTTGGACCAAGGAGCGGCACAGGCTTGGAGGGCCGAAGGGCCTGTTTCCTGTGCTGTACTGTTCTTTGTTCTTCCTTGCCTCTGGCACCAGGAAGGGTCTCGGAATGTTTAATGCTTTCACCTCAATGTAAGCGGTTGCTGCTATTAATAATAACTGCTCCCTCCCGCTGTCGGGTTCATTGGAGGGTCAGGTAGAGCATCATCATCATCATCATAGAATCATCATAGAATCCTGACAGTGCATGAGGCCATTCGGCCCATCGAGACTGCATGGACTCTCTGATATCTTAATCAAGTCCACCTCACTTCATATCCCCGTCACCCCACACATTTACCACACTAATCCCCCTAACCTACACATCTTTGGACACTAAGGAGCAATTTAGCATGGCCAATCCACCTAACCTGCACATCCTTGGACACAATTTAGCTTGGCCAATCCACCCAACCTGCACATCTTTGGAAACTAGGGGACAATTTAGCATGGCCAATCCACCTAACCTACACATCTTTGGACACTAAGGAGCAATTTAGCATGGCCAATCCACCTAACCTGCACATCCTTGGACACAATTTAGCTTGGCCAATCCACCTAACCTACACATCTTTGGACACTAAGGGACAATTTAGCATGGCCAATCCACCTAACCTGCACATCTTTGGACACTAAGGGACAATTTAGCATGGCCAATCCACCCAACCTGCACATCTTTGGAAACTAGGGGACAATTTAGCATGGCCAATCCACCTAACCTGCACATCTTTGGACACTAAGGGACAATTTAGCATGGCCAATCCGCACATCTTTGGACTGCTGGAGGAAACCAGAGCACCCGCAGGAAACCCACACAGACATGGGGAGAACATGCCGACTCTGCACAGACAGTGACCCGAGGCCGGAATTGAACCCGGGTATCTGGCGCCGTGAGGCAGCCGTGCTGACCACTATGCCACCATGCCACCCGTTTTTAAAGAGAGATAGTGATAGAGAGAAGAACAGAGAGAGAGAGAAAGGATGTGACAGAACTAAAAAGAGCGCGAGGGAGAAAGAATGAGGGAGGAAGTGTGAGAAAGGCAATTGAAAGGAAGCCATGAACTGAGAAAGACAGAGGAAGAGGGTGAGGAGGCAGGGAGAGAATGGTGAGCAGAGTACAAAACTGGGAGAGGGAAAGAGAGGGAGATGGAGAAGTAAAGGGAGGGGAGAGGAATTTGTGAGAAAGAGGTAAGACTAAGATTGTAATCGCTCACATAAAGTACTGATAGTCAGTAACTAGAAAGGCCTCATACTTTGTGACTTGGGAGCTGAAATCTTGGTGGTGTTCTCCGACTCACAACATTCAGATCATGAGTACTCAGGAGACCTCCACCACACTGCATTAACTCAACGCTATTGCCATTGTACAACTCTTCCCCAAGGCTTTGCCCTGCCTGGTTGATGCTCCATAACCAACAAGCTGGGAAAAAAAAATCTTTTCATTCAGAGCTTCCATCTCACCCAGGAGGCTTCAGGCCAATCCACGCCCAACAACCTGCTCTGAAAACTCTGCGCACATTTTGACAGCTGTGACAATTTGTGCCCCGGCAGCTGAAACACTTCACAATGGTCTAAAAACGACCCACAAGATTCTAAATGAAACGTCACTGAACATTCCCAATAAAACAGGTTAATTCATTCTCCCTCGCAATGCTAATGGATCCTTTCAAAAATTCCAAGATCTAGATTCCGGATCTGGATCCAGGTCGGCACCCTAGCCAAAAATGATTTAAAGAGAATCCCTACAGTACAGAAGGAGGCCATTCAGCCCATTGGGTCTGCACCGACTCTCTCTTACACAGTAACTTATCGAGGCCTTTCCCCCCACCCTATCCCCGTAACCCCACACATTTACCATCTAACCTACATATCTTTAGCCACTAAGGGGCAATTTATCATGGCCAATCCACCTAACCTACATGGCACAGTGCTTAGCGCTGCTGCCTCACAGTGACAGGGATTCGATTCCCGGCTTGGGTCACTGTCTGTGCAGAGTCTGCACATTCTCCCCATGTCTGCGTGGGTTTCCTCCGGGTGCTCTGGTTTCCTCCCACAGTCTGGAAGACATGCTGGTTAGGGTGCATTGGCCGTGCTAAATTCTCCCTCAGTGTACCCGAACAGGCGCCGGAGTGTGGCGACTGGGGGATTTTCACAGTAACTTCATTGCAATGTTAATGTAAGCCTTACTTGTGACATTAATAAATAAACTTAAACTTAGTTCTCAACACTGAATCATAGAATCCCTACAGTGCAGAAGGAGGCCATTCAGCCCATCCAGTCTGCACTGACTCTCCGAAAGAGCATCCTACCCAGGCCCCACCTGTGCATTTACCACGGCCAATCCACCTAACCTGCACATCTTTGGAGTGTGGGAGGAAACCGGAGCACCCGGAGGAAACCCACGCAGACATGGGGAGAACGTGCAGACTCCGCACAGACAGTGACCCAAGGCTGGAATCGAGATAGATAAAGAGATAGACAGAGAGATAGACAGAGAGATAGACAGAGAGATAGACAGAGAGATAGACAGAGAGATAGATAGATAGAGATAGTTAGATAGAGATAGATAGATAGAGAGAGATAGACAGAGAGATAGACAGAGAGATAGACAGAGAGATAGACAGAGAGATAGACAGAGAGATAGACAGATAGACAGAGAGAGATAGACAGAGAGAGATAGACAGAGAGAGATAGACAGAGAGAGATAGACAGAGAGAGATAGACAGAGAGATAGACAGAGAGATAGACAGAGAGATAGACAGAGAGATAGACAGAGAGAGATAGATAGATATATATATAGATAGACAGACAGACAGACAGATAGATAGAGAGACAGACAGACAGACAGACAGACAGATAGATAGACAGACAGACAGACTGACTAATAAACAGATGAAAACATCATCGTGGTCCAGCTTTAGTGGTCGATGTAAAAGTTTCCCAGCTCTGGGCAGCAACACAGTTTATTTTCTTATTGCCATCTTCACCCAGTGCAGGCTGGGAAGACCCCAGACCACATTTTGGGACCCCTGGCTCAGTCTCCCACGTACAGCTCATTCACCCACAGAGGTGCTGACAGGAAGGTTCAGCTTTGAACCCAAGGCATCTCACGGTTTTGTGAATCCCTCAGTTCCTTAACAGCATCATTCAGATGTTGAAGTTCACATTCTTCCTCGAACATTTTCAGTGGAGTTAGTCACCAGCAGCCCGTCAGCATTCAGTCAAGGGTTATTTGTTATTTATGAGACATTGCAGATGCTCTGTGGGAAGGAAGACTTGTACCGACACACTCGGTTAAGTTCCATGTGATGTAACTCCGGGAGCAGAGACTGCAACCAAGAGTCAGGAACACACAAAATGAGCTGTCCCCTTGGTCCCGTTTAATCCGTGCCCCTCACCTTGAGCTGGATTCAACTGGAATTTGAGTTTGATTTTTTTTTGGAATAAGCAAGGAATGAATTCGGGTTTTCCCAGTCCACTCTGAACAAAGGCTCTGTCACTGTAAGCATGGAAATAAAAATTGAAAATAAAAATTCTTGCCCCTCAGTGGCTGTGGGGAAAGTTAAGCTCCTTATCTCCATGGTTGCTGGTGACAAAAGAGGGAACCAGGATTCTAAACCTCACACACCTCAACGACACCCCCCAATCATAGCAAAAGCTCTTTCAGAGAGAGAGAGACACTGGGAAAAGGGGCAGAATGGTAAAGAGACAGAGAAATAGGAAAATGCAACACTCTGTATCTAACCCCGTGCTGTACCTGTCCTGGGAGTGTTTGATGGGGGACAGTGTAGAGGGAGCTTTACTCTGTATCTAACCCTGTGCTGTACCTGCCCTGGGAGTGTTTGATGGGGACAGTGTAGAGGGAGCTTTACTCTGTATCTAACCCCATGCTGTACCTGTCCTGGGAGTGTTTGATGGGGGCAGTGTAGAGGGAGCTTTACTCTGTATCTAACCCCATGTTGTACCTGTCCTGGGAGTGTTTCATGGGGAACAGTGTAGAGGGAGCTTTACTCTGTATCTAGCCCGTGTTGTACCTGTCCTGGGAGTGTTTGATGAAAGCTAATGGTATTTGCTACCAAATAAACCTGTTGGACTTTAACCTGGTGTTGTTAAAACTCTTACTGTGTTTGATGGGGACAGTGTAGAGGGAACTTTACTCTGTATCTAACCCTGTGCTGTACCTGTCCTGGGAGTGTTTGATGGGGGACAGTGCAGAGGGAGCTTTACTCTGTATCTAACCCCGTGCTGTACCTGTCCTGGGAGTGTTTGATGGGGGACAGTGTAGAGGGAGTTTTACTCTGTATCTAACCCCGTGCTGTACCTGTCCTGGGAGTGTCTGTGTACTGTTTGAGAACAGATATCCACTCCATCTGACGAAGGAGCTCTGCTCCGAAAGCTTATGGTATTTGCTACCAAATAAACCTGTTGGACTTTAACCTGGTGTTGTGAGACTTCTTACTGGGACTGTTTGACAGGGGACAGTGCAGAGGCAGTGTTTGATGGGGGACAATGAGAGACTGAATATAAATTGATTCATTTCCAGTTCCAATCTTCCTCACTTTGATAATGAGGATGAAAATGAACCTCTTAAAAATCAGGAAATGAAAATTACAGTTCCATTTACTGTTGTGTCTTTCTTGTGTCAATGTTAAGATGAATTTTTATTCCAAAGATACGTACACAGTGTCCTTCCAGAGCCCATTATCTCCATTCATTCCAGTGACAGTTCAGAGATGAATCCTACAAGCAGCTTAAGGAAATCTTTAGGCAAGGCAACTGAGTCAGATGCTGCTAATAAACTGTTAACAATCTCTCCTTTTAAAGAGTAAGATTTATGCAGTTATTCAAATGAATAAACAGCTCTGAGTTTGGCGGTCTGACTGTCGCTACAACAAATCTTTCCTTGAATTAATTCTGATGTTGCCTTCAACAAATTTTGGAATTCCGATCTGTATTTCAGATCAGTGCCATTTTCAGAACTGCAATTCTTCCTTCCTGGGCGGCACGGCGGCACAGTGATTAGCACTGCTGCCTCACTGCGCCAGGGTCCCGGGTTCGATTCCTGGCTGGATCACTATCTGTGTGGAGTTTGCACGTTCTCCCCGTGTCTGCGTGGGTTTCCTCCGGGTGCTCTGGTTCCCTCCCACACTCCAAAGATGTGTGGGTTAGATGGATTGGCTATGCTAAAATGCCCCTGAGTGTTCAAAGATGTGCAGGTTAGGTGGATTGGCCATGCTAAAATGCCCCTTAATGTCCAAAGATGTGCGGGTTAGGTGGATTGGCTATGCTAAAATGCCCCTTAATGTCCAAAGATGTGCGGGGTAGGTGGATTGGCTATGCTAAATTGCCCCTTAATGTCCAAAGATGTGCAGGTTAGGTGGATTGGCTATGCTAAAATGCCCCTGAGTGTCCAAAGATGTGCAGGTTAGGTGGATTGGCTATGCTAAATTGCCCCTTAATGTCCAAAGATGTGCAGGTTAGGTGGATTGGCTATGCTAAAATGCCCCTTAATGTCCAAAGATGTGCGGGGTAGGTGGATTGGCTATGCTAAATTGCCCCTTAATGTCCAAAGATGTGCAGGTTAGGTGGATTGGCTATGCTAAAATGCCCCTGAGTGTCCAAAGATGTGCAGGTTAGGTGGATTGGCCATGCTAAATTGCCCCTTAATGTCCAAAGATGTGCAGGTTAGGTGGATTGGCTATGCTAAAATGCCCCTTAATGTCCAAAGATGTGCGGGGTAGGTGGATTGGCCATACTAAATTAACCCCAGTGTTGGGGGATTAGCCGGGTTACGGGAATAGGGCCTGGGTGGGATTGTGGTCGGTCCAGACTCAATGGGCCAAATGGCCTCCTTCTGTACTGCAGGGATTCTATGATTCTCACACGTAGAAGGACAGTGGGTTATTCACCAGTGTTCGGTCAAACATTCTTCACACGACTTTGCTCTCCGGCATTAACTTTGCAATTTAATTCTGGTCTCCCTCCAGCGAGTCAGTCTCTGATCTTGATGGAGTCAGTCAGCAAATCGAGGCTGGAGCAGCGCATTCAAAAATACATTGTTTCTTTTATGTTAATCTTTTTATTCATTCATGGGACATGGGCGTCGCTGGCTGGCCAGCATTTATTGCCCATCCCTAGTTGCCCTTGGAGGGCAGTTGAGAGTCAACCACATTGCTGTGGCTCTGGAGTCACATGTAGGCCAGACCGGGTAAGGCCGGCAGATTTCCTCCCCTAAAGGGTATTAGCAAACCAGATGGGTTTTTCCGACAATGGTTTCATGGTCATCAGTAGATTCTTAATTCCAGATATTTTTTATTGAATTCAAATTCCACCATCTGCCGTGGCAGGATTCGAACCCGGGGTCCCCAGAACGTTAGCTGAGTTTCTGGATTAATAGTCTAGCGATAATACCACTAGGCTGCCGCCTCTTCTGAAACTGTTTTGCCTTATTTTGGACAAGTAGCCTCAAGAATCCCAACTGAATGGTTATTAAATTGACACTAAGGGGCAATTTAGCATGGCCAATCCACTTAACCCGCACATCTGTGGACTGTGGGAGGAAACCGGAGCACCCGGAGGAAACCCACGCAGACACAGGGAGAATGTGCAGACTCCACACAGACAGTGACCCAAGCCGGGAATTGAACCCGGGTCTCTGGTGCTGTGAGGCAGCAGTGCTAATCACTGTGCTGCCGTGCCACCCTTGGTTTGTCCTATTAATACCACAAACAAGGACAGATCAATACCAGTGGGGAGGCAGTTACTGGACTAGCAATCCAGAGACCCAGGATAACGCTCTGCGGACCCGGGTTCAAATCCCACCACGGCAGATGGTGAAATTTGCATTCAATAAAAATCTGGAATTAGAAACATAGAAGAAACAGAGAAAAACTACAGCACAAACAGGCCCTTCGGCCCACAAGTTGTGCCGAACACATCCCTACCTTCTAGACCTACCTGTAACCCTCCATCCTATTAAGCTCCATGTACTCATCCAGGAGTCTCTTAAAAGACCCCATTGAGTTCGCCTCCACCACCACTGACGGCAGCCGATTCCACTCGCCCACCACCCTCTGTGTGAAAAACTTACCCCTAACATCTCCCCTGTATCTACCCCCCCAGCACCTTAAACCGGTGTTCTCTCGTAGCAGACATTTCCACCCTGGGAAAAAGCCTGTGAGAGTCCACCCGATCTATGCCTCTCAACATCTTATACACAATAAGAATTAAAAGCCTACCGATGACCATGAAACCATTGTCGTAAAAACCCATTTGGTTCAGGAATGTCCTTTAAGGAAGGAAATCATAGAATCCCTACAGTACAGGAGGAGGCCATTCGGCCCATCGAGTCTGCACCAAAAACAATTCCACCCAAGCCCCATCCCTTTTACCCCATGTATTTACCCCACTAATCCCCCTGAAACTAAGAGTCAGTTTAGCATGACCAATCCAGCCAACCTGCACATCTTTGGAAATCTGCAGTCTTTACCCGGTCTGGCCTACGTAAGTTCAAAAGTTCATAAGATATAGGAGCAGAATTAGGCCATTCGGCCCATCGAGTCCGCTCCGCCATTCGATCATGGCTGATATGCTCCTCATCCCCATTTTCCTGCCTTCTCCCCATAACCCTTCAACCCATTCCCAATTAAAAATCTGTCGAACTCCTCCTTAAATTTACTCACTGTCCCAGCATCCATCGCACTTTGGGGGAGTGAATTCCACAGATTCACAACCCTTTGGGAGAAGTAGTTTCTCCTCAACTCTGTTTTAAATTTGCTAACCCTTATCCTAAGACTATGAACCTCTCGGCCTAGAATGCCCCACAAGAGGAAGCATCCGCTCCACGTCTACTTTATCCATACCTTTTATTATCTTGAATACATGTGACTGTGGTTGACTCTGAAGTGGTCCAGCAAGCCACTCAGTTCAAGGGCAATTGCAGATGGGAAACAGGATGTGGCCGGTGATGCCCACATCCAAATGATTTTTTTTTTTAAAGTACAGGGTTGACACAAATCCAGGGGTTCCTCCTCGAAGTTGCCAATCACACAGGGCATGCGCCAGGCAAGGATGGAGAGAATGGAAAAGAGTAAATCAGAGGGGAAAGTCACATCTTGCTCAACTATAATTTCTCCTTGTACCAGGGTACAAAAGCATCGGCAGACACTGGGCAGCATGGTGGCACAGTGGTTAGCACTGCTGCCTCACAGCGGCAGGGACCTGGGTTCGATTCCCGGCTTGGGTCACTGTCTGTGTGGAGTCTGCACGTTCTCCCCGTGTCTGCGTGGGATTCCTCCGGGTGCTCCGGTTTCCTCCCACAGTCCGAAAGACGTGCTGGTTAGGGTGCATCGGCCGTGCTAAATTCTCCCTCAGTGTACCCGAACAGGTGCCGGAGTGTGGCGACTGGGGGATTTTCACAGTAACTTCACTGCAGTGTTGATGTAAGCCTTACTTGTGACACTAATAAACTTTCATAGAATCATAGAAACCCTACAGTACAGAAGGAGGCCATTCGGCCCATCGAGTCTGTGCTGACAACAATCCCACTCAGGGCCCTATCCCCGCAACCCCACATATTTGCCCCGCTAATCCCTCTAACCTACGCATCCCGGGACACTAAGGAGCAATTTAACCTGGCCAATCAACTTAACCCGCACATCTTCGGACTGTGGGAGGAAACCGGAGCACCCGGAGGAAACCCAAGCAGACACGGGGGAGGATGTGCAGACTCCGCACAGACAGTGACCCAAGCCGGGAATCGAACCCGGGTGAGGCAGCAGTGCCAACCACTGTGCCACCTGTGCCTTTAAAAACTTTAAACTTAAACACTGCTGGGTGCTTCGGAAGTTGGGGGCCAGGGATACAGGAAAGAAGACATAAATCATGGGAGAAAACAAAGAAAATGTCTGCTTGTGAGGAAAGAAAGTCAAAGAAACCTTGTACTAATCAACAAAATGCATGGTTAATTTCTTTTTAGATGCCCTGAAACAGAAAAAGGCGGCTTGCGGAAAACTAAGAGGCAAAATGGAAGGGATCGGCAACAGTCAACTCACAAAGGGCAACCTGAGCAACAACTCCTCCCTTCAAAGTCAAGGGAGTACAAACGAGATCCTGATTACCTCGCTGCTCGGAGGTGTTCTGGCCGTCATGTGTATCTTTGGTTTGGCGGGCAACATCTACACCTTAGTGATCATCAACCACTCGATCAAGCCTGCCGGCTCCATGTACGTCTACATCACCAACCTGGCACTGGCAGACCTCCTCTACCTCTTCACCATCCCGTTTGTGGTGTGCACCTACTTTGCCAAGGATTGGTACTTTGAGGAAATTGGCTGCAGGGTCCTCCTGAGCCTGGATCTCCTGACCATGCACGCCAGCATTTTCACCCTCACGGCCATGAGTGTGGAGAGGTACAGGGCCGTGGCCTCGCCTCTTGACATCAGGGCTTCGAGAGCCTGCCGAAAGGTGATCACTGGGGTCATCTGGTTGACCTCTGGCATTTTGACCTTACCAATGGTGGTTATGATCCATTTGAAAGAAACGGCCAACCCAACTGGATCGCCCAAGAGAATTTGCTACCCGACCTGGAAGCCTGAGGCCTACAGGACGTACCTGACCGTTCTATTCAACACCAGCGTTTTGGCTCCAGGTGTTATCATTGGCTACTTATACATCCGACTGGCACTCACCTACTGGATCTCAGGCCAAATGATTCTGGGCAACCGGAAACGTACCCTGAAGCAGAAAGTCCTGTATATTATTTTTAGCATCATCCTGGCATATTGGGCCTGCTTTGTCCCGTTTTGGATCTGGCAGTTGGTCAAGCTTTACAACTACGAATCGTTGAGTTTGACGCCCCCGGCCCACATGTATATCAACTTCTTTGTGACCTCCCTGACCTATAGCAACAGCTGCGTCAACCCCTTCCTCTACACGCTGCTCACCAAGAATTACAAGGACTACTCGGCGCACCGCGGCAGAAGTTCGACCGAGCGTGTCACCTTTAAGAGGTGGCCAAGAGAGAGCCAAGGGTCGGAGAGGTCAGTGGCACCAAGGGAGGCAGCAAAGGCGACTCAAGTCGGGGTGGGGGTCCAAGGAGAGACATCGGGCAGCAGCATCTAACTTGACGGCGAGAAACAGGAATGGGTTATTCCTGAGGAACTTAACATTTTATCCTTAAGCGTTTATCCACATGGACAGAAGTGTTTCCCCTGGCGGAGAATTCTAGAACCAGCAGATACAGGGAATACAGATTCAGGATAAGTGGCAGTAGGTGTAGAGGGGACATGAGGAAGAGCTTTTCTACGCAGAGGGTGTTGGGTGTCTGGAATTCGCTGCCTGAGTTGATGAAGGAGGCAGAGACCCAAAACTCCATTAAAAAGTAACTGGATCTGCACCGTGAGTGCTGTAAGCCACAGGGCTAAAGGCCGGGTGCAAGAAGGTGCGATTAGAAAGAGCACCGGGCTAGCATGGACAAGATGGGCCAAATGGCCACCTTCTGTGCTGTAATTTTTCTGTGGGTTCTTTGGTTTTCCAGCAAGTAATATACAGTTCCATGTTTCCATCCTTTGTGTGAGGAAGTGCTTCCAGACATCACGCCCCCCCCTCCACCGCCAGCCCCCCATGGCCTGGCTCTCATTTTAAGGTTCTGCTCTCCCCCCAGATCCCCACTTCCAGAGAAAATGGAATGTGTGCTCAGACCTGGTTAAATCAGATGCAGTGAGGAGCCCACCCACTCATGTCCCTGTTGTGTGATTGTCTGCATAATAACAGTAACTATTCTGCCATTGAGCATCCGGAGAATGGGAAAGGTGCTATACAAATGCACGTTCGTTATTTCCATCTTCCACAGGTCTATTATCAGTCGAAAAAAAACAGGTTTCAGCAGCATTTACTGGCAGGAGTCATTTAATTGTCTGAAAGTTTCTGAAATCCAACTTACCCTCATAGCGCCAGGGACCCCGGTTCGATTCCCGGCTTGGAGTCACTGTCTGTGCAGAGTCTGCACGTTCTCCCCGTGGGTTTCCTCCGGGTGCTCCAGTTTCCTCCCACAGTCTGAAAGACGTGCTGGTTCAGGTGCACTGGCCGTGCTAAATTCTCCCTCAGTGTGACCCGAACAGGCGCCGGAGTGTGGCGACTAGGGGATTTTCACAGTAACTTCATTGCAGTGTTAATGTAAGCCTACTTGCCACACTAATAAATAAAATAAAGAAAGAACATTAATAGGACTTACAACCCAACACCAGGCCATTCGGCCCAACTGCCAGACTGGGACTGGACTCGTTTCCATGGAGTTTAGAAGAGTGAGGGGTGACTTGATTGAAGTAGCTAAGATCCTAAACGGTGTCGACAAGGTGGACGTGGGAAGGATGTTTCCCCTTGTGGGTGAGTCCAGAATTAGGGGGCAATGTTTTAAAATGAGGGGTCACCCTTTTGGAACGATGAGGCGATTGTTTATCTCGGAGGGTTGTGCAACATTGAAACTGCCTCAGAAGACCATGGAGGCAGAATCATTGGATGTTATTAAAGGTGGAGGTAGAGAGATTCTTGTTGGGCTAGGGAGCCACAGGTTATCAAGAGAATGTGGAACTTGAAACACAAACCAATTGGCCCTGATGCAGAATCGTAGAATCCCTATATTGCAGAAGGAGACCATTCAGCCCATCATGCCTACACTGACAACAGTCCCACCCAGGCCCTGTCCCCGTAATCCCACGTATTTACACTGCTGATCCTTTTGATACTAAGGGTCAATTTAGCATGGCCAATCCCTCTAACCCGCACATCTTTGGACTGTGGGAGGAAACCGGAGCATCCGGAGGAAACCCATGCAGACACGGGGAGAATGTGCAAACTCCACACAGACAGTGACCCGAGGCCGGAATCGAACCCCGGTCCCTGGCGCTGTGAGGCAGCAGTGCTGACCACTGTGCCGCCGTGATATTATTAAATGGAGGAGCAGGCTCGAGGGGCCGAATGGCTCACTTCTGCTTCCATTTCTTATGCACTTGTTCTGTGCCGGTGTTTCTGCTCCACAAGAGCCTCCTCCCACCCCTCTACACCCCCCCTCCCACCCCGCCACACCCCCCCTCCCACCCCGCCACACCCCCTCCGTCCCCCGCCACACCCCCTCCGGCCCCCTCCCACCCACCCACCCTGCTACACCCCACCCTGCCAGCACATCCTCCCGTTCCTTCCTCCCTCCTGTGTTTATCCAGCTACCCTCTTAAATTCAGCGATACAGTTCATCTCGACCACTTCCTGTGGTCGTGACTCCGACATTCACACAATGCTCTGGGCTCCAGAATGTTGCCTGCCCGCAGATTTCTCTGTGTGTTCTACGATCGAACCTCTTCATAATTTTAAAGATCTCTATTATGTCATTCCCCAGACTTCAATTTTCTAGAGAAAAGAGCCTCGGTTGGACAGTTATTAACTCTGAATCATCCTTACAAATCCCCTCTATATCTCATGGTGGCAAGCACTGCTGCCTCACAGCGCCAGAGACCCCGTTTCAATTCCGGCCTTGGGTCAGTGTCTGGGCAAAGTCTGCACATTCTCCCCGTGTCTACGTGGGTTTCCTCCAGGTGCTCCGGTTTCCTCCCGCATTCCAGAGATGTGCAGGTTAGGTAGACTATGCTATGCTAAATTGTCCCTTAGTGTCCAAAGTTGTGTGGGTTAAGTGGATTGGTTATGCTAAATTGTCCCTTAGTGTCAGGGGGATTAGCAGGGTAAATATGAGGGGGACAGAAAAGATTTACCAGGATGTTGCCTGGTATGGAGGACATCAGCTATGAGGAGAGGTTGGAGAAACTTGGTTTGTTCTCACTGGAACGACGGAGGTTGAGGGGAGACCTGATAGAAGTCGACAAGATTATGAGAGGCATAGACAGAGTGGATAGTCAGAAGCTTTTTCCCAGGATGGAAGAGTCAATTACTAGGGGGCACAGCTTTAAGGTGCAAGGAACAAGGTTTAAAGGAGATGTATAAGGCAAGTTTTTTTATACAGGGTGGTGGGTGCCTGGAACTCGCTGCCGGGGTAGGTAGTGGAAGCAGATACAATAGTGACTTTTAAGGGGCGTCTGGACAAATACATTAATAGGATGGGAATAGAGGGATATGGTCCCCGGAAGGGTAGGGAGTTTTACTTAAGTCAGGTAGCATGGTCAGTGCGGACTTCGAGGGCCGATTCCTGTGCTGTAATTTTCTTTGTACTTGAATAGAGTCTGTGTGGGATTGTGGTCGGTGCAGACTCAATGGGCCGAATGGCCTTCCTCTGCTCTGTAAAGATTTTATGATCTTCTCCAGTGCCTCTATATCCTTTCTGTAATATGGATACCAGTCCCATGCACTCTGTCCCGAATGTGGTCTAACCAAGGTCAACTAAAAGGCAACTTAAGTCAGCACAAAGTGCAGAGTGAAACCGGAACTATCCCAGTAGAGGAACCCAATCAGTGTAAAGAACCCAAAATGGCTAAGGTGTCATTTAGTTGAACTTGACCCACTAATATCCCAACTCAGTCAGCGCTGGGACATTTTCTGTATCGTCCAGGGACTACCTTGGCACGAAGGCCCAGCCTTCCCTTAAATGAGGGCACGTTCCGGTTTAGCGTTCCCTCAGTTACAGACGTGTTATTTTCTCTGTGCAGTGTCCTTATCTCCTCTGCTTTCACAGTTCCTGTTCAATGTGTAGCCTCTGTAACACACTGCTGCCTAATAAAGTTTGCTTTGTACTAATGAGAATGTGTGTGCGCGAATACCCAACAGATCCGGACTTTTTACAATTCTTTAACAGAACGGGAGTGTCACTGGTATAGCCAGTAGTAAGGGTAGCACAGTGGTTAGCACTACTGCCTCTCAGCACCAGGGACCCGGGTTCGATTCCCAACTTGGGTCAGTGTCGGTGTGGAGTCTGCACATTTTCCCTGTGTCTACGTGGGTTTCCTTTGGGTACTCCGGTTCCCTCCCAGTCCGAAAGACATGCTGGTTAGGTGCATTGGCTGTGCTAAATTCTCCCTCAGTGTACCCGAACAGGCGCTGGAGTGTGGCTACCCAGAGGATTTTCACAGTAACTTCGTTGTGTTAACGTAAGCCTACTTGTGACACTAATAAACAAACTTTTTTTAAAAGCCTATCAGTCCTCAGCTTCATCCCTTTCTATCCCCATCTCCTTCAGGGCAGCACAGTGGTTAGTACTGCTGCCTCTCAGCGCCAGAGACCTGGGTTCGATTCCAGCCTTGGGTCACTGTCTGTGTGGAGTTTGCACGCTTTCCCCGTGTCTGCATGGGTTTCCTCCGGGTGCCTCCCACTGTCCAAAGATGCATGTGTTAAGTGGATTGGCTATGCCAAATTGCCTTTGTATCAGGGGCCAGAACAAGGTAAATATGTGGGCTTATGGGGATAGGGCCTAGGGCCTTGCTGTTTGGCACAGCGAAAGTAATGGACAAAAAAAAAAGTGTTTTTTTTAAATGTCAAGTTATGTCCATAGAATAGAAGAGAATCCTACAGTGCAGAAGGAGACCATTCAGCCCTCCAAGGCTGCATCGACAATAATCCCATCCAGGCCCTATCCCCATAACCCCACCTGGTTACCCTAGCTAATTCCCCTGACACTAAGGGGCAATTTTAGCATGGGCAATCAACCTAACCCACACATCTTTGGACTGTTGGCGGAAACTCACGCAGACACGAGGAGAACGTGTAGACTCTGCACAGACAGTGACCCCAGGCCAGAATCGAACCCAGGTCCCTGCACTGTGAGGTAGCAGCGCTAATCACTGCCCTGGGCGATGAGTGGAAAAAGGATAGTTGAAGGGCTAAAGATTGCCAGGGCTATCAGTAGAAAAAAAGTAGAGGGGAGTGTGATAGCTCTTATAAAGAGCTGGTACAGGTGTGACCCAAGAGCCAGTGCAGTTTCACACTCTACCCCTAGCAAGCATGAAATGTGCATGGTGTTATTGCTCAGATAGCCTGTTATACAACGATGCCCTTTACACCAGCAAGAAGTGGTTGTTGGCAATGTGCAAGGGTGGACTGGCAGATTCTCATGTACCTTATCCAGCCAGTGAACCCTACAACATTTAACTTTTACAGGTACAGCAGATCATTGAGAACTTGCATTCACTTTAATAGAAGCAGGCCCATAATCGCATGCAATGCCCCATTTCCACAATACTACACATATACATAGCGATCGGAACATTGTAAATAACCCTCTAGTCACCCACAGCGGAGGCTTGGTCGAAGAGTGTTGCATTGTGTGAGAGCTGCTGCTATTCTGGGAGCTGTTTCACAGACATTAGCTAGTGTTTTTTTTTAAAAACTCACCTTTCTCACTCAAATGTGGTCACCAACATCCTTTGTCTATGTGTGTGTGTGTGTGCTTGAAGTGGTCCCACTCTAGTCTGACTACTATTCAGTTGCGATGAAACCAAATGAGCGAGTGAGTGATCTCTCGCTCTCTCTTTCCTCCCCCCCCGAAACTAAAAGAAACACAAGTCATTGAGGGAGAGAAAAAACAACTTCTGGCATTCAGGAGTCAACCACAAGACGACTCCACCCCATCTACTGTCTACTTTAGCAATTGAGTTAACTGTATAAGCCCATGATGGTGTGGTGCAGCCTACAATGGGCCATTTTATTTCCCCTCTGTCTGACACTATTTTTCTGCCATTGTCATTAAGCAAGCAGGGTGGAATGTATCTAGTCTAACCCCCTCTGTAGGGAAGGAGCGATAGCAAGAGAGACAGTGAGGGGAAATCATAGAATCACTACTGTGCAGAAGTAGGCCGTTTGGCCCATCAAGCCTGCATCGTGCACAATCCCACCTGGCCCCCATCCCCGCAAACCCCAAACATTTACCTTGCTAATCCCCTGGAAACTAAGAGGGGGGAAACTAGCATGGCCAATCCATCTAACTTCAGATAGAATCCCTACAGTACAGAAGGAGGCCATTTGGTCCATCGAGTCTGTACCAGTCACAACCCCACCCCAGGCCCTATTCCCACAACCGCACACATTCAACCTACAAATCCCCAACACCAGGGTCAATTTGGCATGGCCAATGAACCTAACCCACACATCTTTGGACTGTGGGAGGAAACCCACACAGACACAGGGAGAATGTGCAAACTCCACACAGACAGTGGTCTGAGGCCGGAATTGAACCTGGGACCCTGATGCTGTGAGGCAGCAGTGCTAACCACTGTGCCACCCCTGTGGGAGGAAATCCATGTGGACACAGCGAAAGAAAAAGACAAAATAGCTTTCTCTTCACCCTGCCCCCAGCAAGAGGCAGTTAGCAAGAAAATGATGAAAGGTGGAATAGATAGAAGGTAGAAACAAGAAAAAAAAAGTGCAGTAAGGTGGCCATTTTAAGGGTCATGCAATCAGGCCACACCCTATGAATCTGAAATGTAGGCAGCTGGGCCAATGAGGAGTGGACGTCATTGGTGACTGGGAGGAGTTCAGTTGGAGCCAGGGAGAAGCAGAGCTGACTGATGTCCGTCAGACTCTGGAGTAAGTGGTCATAAATTAATCAACCCTTTTTTGGTCGCTGCAACCACATTGCCTACTGGTGGTGACTCAGAAGGGGTGGGGGAAAGCAGAGAGGGAGAAAAACAGATGGAAAAAAAAAATCACTGCAAAAAGAGGGGAGGAAAATAATCACACTAGCAAAACCATAACATTCAGGTGCTATACTTAATCCTCAACATTCAGTTCTGAGCAATTGAACGGAAGACTTGAGCCCAGAACAAGAGGCCAAGCCTCCAGCGAGAGCTACAAGATTAAGCAGAAAATAAACCAACCAAGAGATGATCCTGTATGATGATACCGAACTAAGTATAGAGCACTCTGACTAAACCACGAAGGCTAGTCACAGACAGTGCTTTAGAAACAAAAAAGTAAATTTAGCACAAGGCTTTTGTAAGACATGGAATTAACTACTGGGCTAGATTTTAACTGGGGTTTAGTGACAGGGTGGAGTGGATTCTAGAACCTTCAGGTCGGAGTAGTGAAGTGCCTGTTTCAGAATATTTTTTGAATTTCCCATGGTGATATTGGATACCATTGATTTTTTTTTTTAAATGAGTTCATCTCTGATAACCACTCCCCCACCTCCCAAATTTCACAGCAGGCCCAGGACCAAGCCAGAACTGTTGGCTTACAAAATACAGGCCATCTCTCTCCCACCACTCCCCAAAGCTCAGAGGCAAGTATTGGCAAAGAGAGAGAATCTTCATGCAAATGCAAGATTCCTCCCTGGGCCTTGGAATGTCCTGTGTGGTTGTTCAGCTCAAGAGGGACCCTCAAGATTTATTGCATTTGGTAGATAAATTGCAATTTTCACCCAGCTGAAGAAACGGGGAATCCAAAGGCGGGATGGCTGACTTTATTATTTACAACTTATCAGGGTGATGCGAGCTGACACGGTGACATTTCATTGAAGGTGTGTGTATCGATCTCTCCCTCCTAGGATATCTGGATCCAAAGGACAGATCCCACTGCTGCAATAGTGTTGGGTTTCTGGTTAAGTTGAGTGATCAGTCACCCGTCAGGCTGTGTTTAATGGATATATAAATGGTGGGATTCACTCCCAAAAAGGAAGGAACATAGACCTGCCAATCTGCCTTGTGCTCAAGTGTCAGTTGTGAGCCTAGGACATCCAATTAGACTGCAACAAACTGAACAGATCACAGGTGGATTTACTATTTTTGATCTCTTTAATGACTTGTCCCTTCGTCCAGAGTTGAAATTTCTACAGGTCACATTGAAAAAGAGGGGGGAAAAAGTCATTTGGATTGTGGAAACCAACCAGTGCATCAACACCAAAATGGGAAAAGGCATAAACAGGCCCATTCCTGCAAGCGGAAACTCATTTAACCTCAAAGGCTAATCTCAAGGTAAACAGTGGGCAAATTCAGCTGATGATACCAACACCGTTACACCTCCCCCCCACCATTTCACATCAGTTGGACCTCTACCTGCCCTGGAAGAGGGCAGTAGCAAGTACATGGGGCAAGAATGAGGTAGCTAGGTAAGATTAACAATTCATTTTGGAGCTGGGTGCAGAGTAGCAGTGCTGTTAATTCTGTAACATTCATTTTGGATCCGTTCTTACAAACACTACTCTGGTGTTAACGCAGTTTGAAGGGAGATTATGGAGGTCATAGTCTAGTCAGTTCTACCCACCAGATACACAAGTCTCCAATGACTGCACTTCCTTCTATAGAGAGCGAGTTAATCATTTGTTAAGAGACATGCTTAGGTCCAAACTTGGGTTACAAAGTACATACAAAATGGGAGAGTCAGGACTGAGAGAATTAAAGGCAACTAGTTATCCATAGCCTGGAAGGAGTGGGATCAAAATATGGAAGAATTTGACATCCTCCCTCCCATTTGGGAACGCTTGTTGAAATAATTTAAAAATATTTCCAGTTGATAATTTCTTCACTATCACCCTCACAAGTAGCACTCTTCCATGAAGGCCCACTTAAACACACAAAGGAAATGTTAATCAAATTTCAGAGACTTCACTCTAACATCTCCCTGCACAGAGAGGAATGTGATTATATCCATGGAAGACCGGTTAGGGAACTCCAAAACGTAGTCAGCCAACTTGATCTCAAACTTCTCCTCGAGGAACGTAATACAAAACTGTCAGGAAAAGAGAAGGGAACAGTGACAGAACGTTTACAGCACATGACATGGCAAAACTACCCCACTCCACCCACCAAAAATCAACACATTCAAATCTCAGCATAGTCCTTTCTCCCCCAATGTGGAGCTCAAGCTTCCTGTTAAATGCATCACTGCTATTCCCCTCCACACTGGTGGAGGGTTCCACATTCTCACCCACTCTCGGGTAAATTTTCCCCTCGAATCCCATACAGCATGGCAAGGGTGTGCCACCTTCACTTAGACATCCTCCAAAACCCTCAAGGGTGAATGAAGGTTTTAACTACCTCTGTGTAGTTAAAATCTGTCCAGAGTACAAACAAATTTAACAGGAGAAAAATCAGAAACACTACAGGTGCAAGAGGCCATTCAGTCCATATCGCCCACAATCCCATCCAGGCCCTATTCCTATACTACAATTATACTACTAGTCCCCCTGACACTAAAGGGCAATTTAGCATGGCTAAATCAACCTAACCCACACATCTTTGGATTGTGGGAGGAAACCAGAGCATCTGGGAGGAAACCCACGCAGACATGGGGAGAACATGCAAACTCCAGTGACCCAAGCCAGGAATCGAACCCAAGTCCCTGGCGCTGTGAGGCAGCAGTGCTAACCCACTGTGCTGCCCCAAGGAGGAAGCCATTCAGCCCATTGAGTCTGCACCAACTCTCCAGAGCACCTTACCCAGACCCACCCCCATAACCTCATGCATTTATGCTGCTAACCACCCCCTCCATTCTTTGGACATAAAGGAGCAATTTAGCGTGGCCAATCTAGCTAATCAGCACATCTTTGGACTGAGAGGAAACCCACACAGACATGGTGAAATTGTGCAAACTCCACACGGACAGTGATCCAAGGCTGGGAATTGAATCTGGCACTGAGGCAGCAGTGCTAACCACAGCCGCTCCATAGAAAATAAATGGGCCAAATGGCCTCCTTCTGCACTGTCAGGATCCTACGATTAGGAAATCAGGGATACATAAATCAGGGGATGTTGCCCAAATCTGCATTAAAGTCAGAATCCCTACAGTGCAGAAGGAGGCCATCCAGCCCATCGAGTGCGCACCGACCACAATCCCAAACAGGCCCTACCCCTATTCATTTACCCTGCTAACCCCCTGACACCAAGGGAGAATTTAGCATGGTCAATCAACCTAACCCGCACATCTTTGGACTGTGGGAGGAAACCCACACAGACATGGGGAGAACACCTGCGTGGAGTTTGCACACAGTCACCCATGCTGGGGAATTGAACCCAGACCTCAGGCGCTGTGAGGCAGCAGTGCTAACCACCAGGCTGTCACATTGGAGAGGACACTAGGTTGTGTACAGCAGTGCATGACAAATTTTAACATTTGTTCTGTCTGGTGTCTTTCCCCCAGCAGCATTTTTAAGCTCTGAATTTCCTGGAGAAACCCCTCACATCAGCCACGTCTGTCACTGCAGAAGCTGTAAAAAGCCACGATTAATGCAGAGGGCCCAATCATCCTGCCCCACCCACAACCAAACTCAAACAGCAGCACCTTCCAGGGAAGATCAATGGATAATTAATTGACTGGAGGACAGAGAGAGAGAGAGAGAGAAAACAGAGGGAGCTTTGGAAGAGCCAGTTTCAATCAACTACAGTTCTTTGTGGTTGAAAGGCAAAGATGCAAGAACTCTACAAGAGAAAAATTGCAAGAGAGGGTTTATAGGAATTAGAGCAGAAGGCGGCCAATTGATCCCTACGAGCCAGCTCCGCCATTCAATTAGATCACTCCCTGGTCTCAAATCCACCTCCCCACCCCCTGTTCCCCATAATCCCCTTTATTAGAAATATATCTTTTCAGTAGCAGTGGTTAGCACTGCTGCCTCAGCGCCAGGGACCCAGGTTCTATTCTGGCCTCGGGTCACTGTGTGGAGTTTGCACGTTCTCTGTGGGTTTTCTCCCACAGTCCAAAGATGTGCAGGTTAGGCTGATTGGCCATGCTAAATTGACCCGAGTATTTGGGGGATTAGGAGGGCGAATGGGGATGGGAGATATTGTGATCAGTGCAGACTTGATGGGCCGAATGGCCTCCTCCTGCATGGTAGGGATTCAAACTCCACCGCGCGATGGGGCAGAGAGTTCCACAAATTCACTACCCTCTGCGAGAAGTAGTTCCTCCTCATCTCAGTTTTAAATCTACCGCCTCTCAACCTATACCCTGTGACCTCTTGTTCTAGATTGCCCCACACAAGGGGAAACATTTATATTCAGAATCCCTACAGTGCAGAAGGAGGCCATTTGGCCCATCGAGTCTGCACCAACCACAATCCCACACAGGTCTGATCCCTGTAACCCCATTTACCCCGATAGTGTCAGGGGGACTAAGGGGCAAATTAGCATGGCCAATCCACCTAACCCACACATCTTTGGTCCACATTGGGAATGAAGAATGAAAGCAAGAATATTTTAGACAATTTCTTAAATACACCTTAAAGAAGAGCTAGCATAGACCAATTGGCTCAGATTCTACTGGGCAGGTCTGAGATGGAACTCGGTCACTCCCAAATCACGACATGAAACCCCACCATTCACATCGGAATCTGGTCAGTTCCTGCTCTCACTAGGAAATCCTCCAATCAACTTGCACCCGAATATTTCTACACTGAAGTAATGAAAGTTAGTCCTAATCAGTGACTGACAGGGGCAGAGGCATCGCCACAGGCCCCAGATAACAATGCTGCTGGTTCCAGATAGCACACACCCAGTTATTTACACTGGGGGCAGGCTTACAGTTAAGGGAACTGTGTGACTATAAGCCAAGCTCCACACAAGTTGTGTTAGAAAAGACTGCCATCTAGTCCCCAAAACACAGCATTAACATTGAGTTCTCCAACAGAAAATGTAAAATTAACATCCTTGGGGGCCAGGGATATGGGAGAGCATTGAAATGGAAGCTAACCAGTTCTGAAGGTCGTCATATCAATGCTCCCAATAATGCATGTTGCATGGCTACATAGGATGACAAAGCTGCTAAACAGCCATTTTGTACAGATAAACATCTCCCAGCCCTTGCATGATACACATAGCAGCCCTTTCCCCTGGCTCGACACAGATGCCATCATCTCACGTGAGAACACCATCCACCAGGTACACGGTACATACTCTTGCAACTCGGCCAACGTTGTCTACCTGATACGCTGCAAGAAAGGATGTCCCGAGGCATGGTACATTGGGGAAACTATGCAGACGCTGCGACAACGGATGAATGAACACCGCTCGACAATCACCAGGCAAGACTGTTCTCTTCCTGTTGGGGAGCACTTCAGCGGTCACGGGCATTCGGCCTCTGATATTCGGGTAAGCGTTCTCCAAGGCGGCCTTCGCGACACACGACAGCGCAGAGTCGCGGAGCAGAAACTGATAGCCAGGTTCCGCACACACAAGGACGGCCTCAACCGGGATATTGGGTTTATGTCACACTATTTCACATAAATATTTCTGCTTTTTTCCTCCTGAGTCTTTATCATGCGATCCTAGAATCAGAATTTATGTCACACTATTTGTAACTCCCACAGTTGCGTGGACCTGCAGAGTTTCACTGGCTGTCTTGTCTGGAGACAATACACATCTTTTTAGCCTGTCTTGATGCTCTCTCCACTCCCATTGTTTTGTTTCTTAAAGACTGGATTAGTTGTAAGTATTCGCATTCCAACCATTATTCATGTAAATTGAGTCTGTGTCTTATAAGTTCTGTTTGTGAACAGAATTCCCACTCACCTGAAGAAGGGGCTCAGAGCCTCGAAAGCTTGTGTGGCTTTTGCTACCAAATAAACCTGTTGGACTTTAACCTGGTGTTGTTAAACTTCTTACTGTGTTTACCCCAGTCCAACGCCGGCATCTCCACATCATGGCCAAGTAGAACAGGGGGCACTGCCTCACTCCGTTTGTGTGGGGTTTCTCTGGGTTGTTTGACAGTGGTTAGCATTGCTCCCTCAGTGCCAGGGACCCGGGTTGGATTCCCGACCTCCGGTCACTCTGTGGAGTTTGCACATTCTCCCCGTGTGGGTTTCCTCTGGGTTCCTCTCAGTCCAAAAGACATGCAGATTAGGGGCATTGACCCGAACCGGCGTGCAGCAACTAGGGGATTTTCACAGTAACTTCATTGCAGTGTTAGTGTAAGCCTTACTTGTGACTAATAAATAAGTGGGCAGGGTTCTGATCTTGTTCACGCCACCCCTCACTACCAGCAAGAATGGAGACAGAGGCTTGGTCAAAACTCCATTCCCCTTAAGCAGCACCAGAGAATCCCAGCCGCGGACAAGAACTTTCCGGAATTAGTATAGATAACCAAAAACCAAGGCAAGTTTTAAAGAGAGCCAGGCAGATCATAGAATCTCTACAGCGAGAAAGTCATTTGGTCCATTGAGTCTGCACTGACCACAATCCCACCCAGGCCCTGTCCCCATAACCTTACTAACCCCCCTGACACTAAGGGGCAATTTAGCATGGCCAATCCACCCAACCTGCACATTTCTGGACTGTGGGAGGAAACCCACACAGACACAGGGAGAATGTGCAGACTCCAGACAGTTACCAGAGGCCGGAATTGAACCTGGAAGTTCCAGAGTCCAAATACCTGAAGGCTCTTGGCCACCAAGCTGGAGCAAAACATCAAAGATAAGCTCGGACAGGTCCAGATGGGGAAGGGGCAAGGATCCAGAAGGATTTGAAAAACAAGGGTTAGAAAGGTTATAAATATCCAAATCCCATTTGTTACCATGTGCAGACTGGCTTCATGGTCACATTCCAACTAGCCACATGTCAAGTTGGGAAACTTACTCATCCACAACTTTAAAAACCGTCTGGGTGTTTTGGCATGGAGGTTACACACCACACCTCCCCCTCCAAGTTTAATATAGGCACACCATCAGAATCTCAATTCCAATAACCAGTCTGAAATATTACTTTGGTCAAATCATAGAATCCCTAGTGCGAAAGGAGACCATTTGGCCCATCAAGTCTGCACCAACCATAATCCCACCCAGGCCCTGTTCCTGCAACCCCATGCATTTAACCTAGCTAGTCCCCCTGACACTAAGGGACAATTTAACATGGTCAATCCACCCAACCCACACATCTTTGGACTGTGGGAGGAAACCCACGGGGAGAATGTGCAAACTCCATAGAGTGACCCAAGCTGGGAACCGAACCCAGATCCCTGGCACTATGAGGCAGCAGTGCTAACCACTGTGCCACCTACAAAATCAAAGTGGAGAATGTGGGCACTAAAGGTTTCACCATACCAAGGGGAAAGGAATTATTCAGTTATTGCAGACTGCACTGGACACAAAACAACCCTTCCCGTGATGGATTGAATTCATCTCACTTCCCTTTGAGGGTACAGAAAAGATTTACCAGGATGTTGCCTGGTATGGAGGGCATTAGCTATGAGGAGAGGTTGGAGAAACTTGGTTTGTTCTCACTGGAATGACGGAGGTTGAGGGGTGACCTGATAGAAGTCTACAAGATAATGAGAGGCATGGATAGAGTGGCTAGTCAGAAGCTTTTTCCCCAGGGAGGAAGAGTCAATTACAAGGGGGCACAGGTTTAAAGAAGATGTACGAGGCCAGTTCTCCTCCCATACCCCCCCTCCCCTCAAGGGTGGTGGGTGCCTGGAACTCGCTGCTGGGGGAGGTAGTGGAAGCAGATACAATAGTGACTATTAAGGGGCACCTTGACAATTACATGAATAGGATGGGAATAGAGGGATATGGTCCCCAGAAGGGTAGGGGGTTTTAGTTCAGTCGGGCAGCATGGTCGGTGCAGGCTTGGAGGGCCAAAGGGCCTGTTCCTGTGCTGTAATTTTCTTCATTCTTCCCTCCCCACAGATGAATATAGCAGGGCCACTAACCGTCCCAATTTAAAATTATCCAAGAAAACTCATCCATTACATCCAATTGTTACAAAAAAAAATAATCCAGGTTTGTACTGGGTGGCACAGTGGTTCACACTGCTGCCTCATAGCACCAGAGACCTGGGTTTGATCCCAGCTTGGGTCACTGTCTGTGCGGAGTCTGCACATTCTCCGTGGGTTTCCTCCCACAGTCCGAAGGATGTGCCAGTTATGTGGATTGGCCATGCCAAATTGCCCCTTAGTGTTGGGGGATTAGGAGGGCGAATACATGGGTTACAGGGATAGGGCCTGGGTGGCATGGTGGTTGGTGCAGGCTCGATGGCCTCCTTCTGCACTGTAGGGATATGATACTGTCGATAAGTTTGTTTAGTTGTTCGAATCCAATCTAGCTGAGGCAACTTCCTAGATTGGCATCAAAAAAAATTTTACACAACTTGAGGTCACCTCTTTATATTGGGGCTTGGTGACCCCAGGAACTGCACAGAGGGGGCAGTTGTTTGGAGTAAGACTGCAGTAAAGATGTGTGGTTCTGATGCCCATCTGAGGAGCGAGTTCTTGAAGATAAAGAATTCAACAACCTCAATTTTTTAAATTAAGGTTATGGGGCTTGTGAAAACAAGAATGTTGGGTTAAAGTTTTATAGAATCATAGAAACCCTACAGTACCTACCTACACATCTCAGGACACTAAAGGGGCAACTTTTATAATGGCCAATCGACCTAAGCCGCACATCTTTGGACTGTGGGAGGAAACCGGAGCACCCAGAGGAAACCCACGCAGACACGAGGAGAATGTGCAAACTCCACACAGACAGTGACCCAAGCCAGGAATCGAACCCAGGTCCCTGGAGCGGTGCAGCAACAGTGCTAACCACTGTGCTACCATGCCAGTAAGTGATAGGAACAAGTTATAGAAGACTGGTTCAACCTCAACTGAGATATTGCATCCAGTTCATTTCCAAGGAAGGAGTGAGGGCTCCGGGGAAGAAGAAGTTGGAACTGTCATCATTGGAGAAAGGTTCAGAGAATCATAGAATCCCTACAGTGCAGAAGGCCATTCAGCCCATCAAGCCTGCACCAACAATCCCACCCAGGCCTTTCCCCCTGTATTTACCCTGATAGTGTCAGAGGCATTAAGAGGCAATTTAGCATGACCAATCCTCCTAACCCACACATCTTTGGACTGTGGGAGGAAACTGGAGCACCCGGAGGAAACCCACAGACACAAGGAAAACGTGCAGACTCTACACAGATGCACCAGAGGCTGGAATTGAACCCGGGTCTCTGGCAAACCACCCCTGAAGAAGCACAAAAAGAATTCTGTAGTGCAGGAAGCGGCCATTTGGCCCATTGTGTCTGCACCAATCACACAACCCCATGCGTTTACCCCAACTAGTCCCGCTGACACCAAGGGGGAATTTAGTCTGGCCAATCCACCTAACGCACACATCTTTGGATTGAGGGGAAACCGGAGCACCCGGAGGAAACCCACGCAGACAATGTGCAGACTCCACACAGACAGTGACCCAAGCTGGGAACTGAACCTTGGTCCCTGGCGTTGAGGCAGCTGTGCTAACCACATACAGAAAAGAGAAGCAGTTAAAGCTTGCATTAATAGGAATACAAATACAAGGCAGATGGCATGTGACTTTCCAAGGTAAAGTCCATTACAGCTCCAGACAGTTTAAAGCATTACATTTGATAAATGCCAATTTAGTTTCTCTCCCAATGTAATCCTCGAGAATAGAAATTGGCCCCTCATCAGAAAGTAGGCAAAAAACAAAATCCTTGGCAAGGAAGGAAGCATTTTATTACAGCACAATAGCACAGTGGGTGAGTGCAAGGATTAAAGTGAGCTAGGAGGTTCGGGTTGCATCACTGCCTCTGCATGGGAAGCTATTCAATAATGCAAAGGATGTCCTGGCTTCAAGCACAGCCTCCCCAATTTCTTTACAGGCAATATCCCAAAACACAAACTCAACCACAGCAGCATATGGGCTGGATGGCAAAGTGATAGGAACAAGTTGCAGAGCATAGAATCCCTACAGTGCAGAAGGCCATTCGGCCCATCAAGCCTGCACCGACAACAATCCCACCCTCTCCTTATAACCTCACACGTTTACCTTGCTAATCCCCCTGAAACTAGGGCCAATTTAGCATGGCCAATCCACCTAACCCGCACATCTTTGGACTGTGGGAGGAAACCCACACAGACACTGGCAGAACGTGCAGACTCCACACAGACAACGACCCAAGCCGGGAATTGAACCCAGTCCCTGGTGCTGACACAGCAGTGCTAACCAGTGTGCCACCATGCTGGAGTGTAAGTGCTTCCTGACACCATTCCCAAATGGTCTAGTTTCAATTGCCCCCTTTGCCTCATATTTCAACACCAAGGTCTCAATCCAATTTCTCCTCAAATCAGTATACTCAAAAGGAATCTTGGCTCTGCTAACAGATCACCTCTCGAGCATCTTACACAGGAGCTGGCCAGATACACAGGGGGTGATCCATTAACTCACCATATTGGGACAGCTGTATCGTCTAGCCAACATGGACCTACAGCAAGGAGCTGGTGGCATTGGCAACAGAAAGGACAGGCTGAAGATCAACACACTGCACTCCTCCTGAGGGGAACTAGACTCCTCACCAAATACTTGATACCTTCACCTCCCTCCAGAAGGAAGCAAAACCAGAGGCAAAGCCAGGGCAGTGCCACCAGGTTCAAATGCCAACTCACTAGGATGACAAATATTGAAGCAGGTTTCCTCCTCAAATCAACTGCAGGGAAGCATGTCTCAGATGACCTCCTCTATGCTCACCTTATAGTATTCTCCCTTCTCAAACAGGACGCTGTCCTCTCTCTGCTCCGTATACCACTCACCATCTTCTTTACTGTTAAAGACAATCACTTGGCCATCTTCATCATCGTCAAACCGAGGGTTGAGATGCAACGCCAAGTCAAAGTCATCTTTCCCCAGGTTAATCGCAAACCTGCCAAAAAACCACCAAACCAAAAAAAAGTGTTCAAGCTCCATATACCAGACTGTTGAAAAACCTTCTGAAAAAAAGTGATAAACTATTCACTCAATATGGGCAAGGCTGGTATCGACTGTCCACCTCTAGCAGTCCTGCAAATCCTTCTGCAGTTGGTCACAGATGGGTGGGTCAGGTTGTTTAGCCGTGCTAAATTGCTACTTAGTGCCAGGGAGACGAGGAGGGTAAATACGTGGGGCTAGGTGGATTTTGGTCAGTGCAGATTGATGGGCCGAATGGCCTTCTTCGGCACGGTAGGGATTCTATGTTTCTATCAAGTGTCATAAGGCCGTTGCAGAGAACAGTTCAGAGCCAACGACATTAAAACCACTTTGTGGTTACGTAGTCACTATTGAAAAATCCAGTATTGACTTGCTGGAAGCAAAAGGTCACCTTTTACCCAACTACACTTCCAACTATTGTGCATTTCATTGACTGACAGCACTCAAGGCCCCAGGGTAGGAAATTAATTATATAAATGCAGCTTTACAAACACACGTCACACAAGCAAAATGCAGTTCAAAAGACATGCTGGTTAGGGTGCATTGGCCGTGCTAAATTCTCCCTCACCACACTCAAACAGGTGCCAGAGTGTGGCAACTAGAGGATTTTCAATAACTTCATTGCAGTGTTAATGTAAGCCTACTT
The DNA here is from genome assembly GCF_964213995.1 of Mustelus asterias. Taxonomy (NCBI): domain Eukaryota; kingdom Metazoa; phylum Chordata; class Chondrichthyes; order Carcharhiniformes; family Triakidae; genus Mustelus; species Mustelus asterias. The sequence continues at coordinate 25,217 of NW_027591531.1, read as the reverse complement.
GAGACACGAATAAATAAACTTTAATGTTACATTTAATACAGGCCCCAATCCCATCACTAAGCCATCCATAATGCAAGAATTCTACATCAACCCTCAAGGCTGTTTGTGGGCTAGTTGAGTATGCAGCATACCATTCCATCCCACCAAAAACAACCATGAAATATTCTCCCTTTCCTGGCATTGCTGCCAAGTATTTGGGATCCCAAGATACACTAATCAGATCAGAAACTCCAAGGTATATTAGGACCCCAACCTTTTTGGATTTGGGCATTAGTTTGAGCATAAAGTGTTTCACTCCAGGTGAGAGTCTATTGACCCATGAGGAAGCTTTTATCAAAACAAACTGCTAACCAATTGAAATACTCAATATGACAAGGTATAAAAGCTAGCTATCTCTATAGTTCCAGTGTAACCAATATCCCCCTAGACACAAATCCCTCTGCAGAATGTTAGCACAAAGAACGAACATGCATATCAGCTCGTGTGAATGCTGGATTTCCAGCCTTTTAACCCCTCAGTCATCCTCTGACTCCACAGCAGCCCCTCGAGAAGGATGTTTCCTGGCAAATCCCAGTCTCCAAATCCAGAGAGGCACTTGGACAATTCCAAGCAACAACGGATTTAATCCATGTGGCCTAGACCTGCCCAGTCACATGATTTTTTTCCTGTCAACCCAATCAACCCCTACACTAAACATTAAGAGGAACTACGCTAGTCCAGATCAAAACATATGTTAGCAATTAAGATCAATTATCTTGCTGCAGTAACAGGGGCTGCTGGTTGCAGACTGTTGAGAGATCCTGTGTATGATTTGCTTCAGTCTATGCAAAGACTTCATTTTAAGATATTTCTGCCAATGCAATCACATTTAAATGCGAGACTGTAGGGGTTAACTAACCGCTTGACTACATTTTAAAACTCAGACAGCATGCTGGGTTAGCTCGAAATGGACCACATTCCTGAAAGACTTTCCATAAAACAATATCTGCAACACCTGCCTCTCCAAGTTAGAGACAGCATATGCAAAACCATTTCAATAACAAAGATATATTGTAGTTTCAGCTCTGTTTGAAGTTTTTTTTTTTCATTTATTAGTCACAAGTAAGGCTTACATTAACACTGCAATGAAGTTATTGTGAAATTCCCCTGGTTGCCACAGTCCACCCACCGCCTGTTTGGGTCAATGCACCCTAACCAGCACGTCCTTCAGACTGTGGGGGGAAACTGGAACACCCGGAGGAAACCCTCACAGACACGGAGAAAATGCTCCACAGCCAGGAATTGAACCTGGGTCCCTGGCGCTGTGAGGCAGCAGTGCTAACCACTGTGCTATCGTGCCACCTGTGTTCAAGGTCAGTAGAGGGAATTGGCAGAAAAAGCCAGTCTCTCTCTAGCTTCCCTTTTCACATTTGTAATGATTTAATTCTAAGTTCAGTTTAATAAAACAGAACTTAAATTTAAACTCTCTACCAGTGCCATCTTAGTCTATTCAAAGACGTGAATGGACCCTGCACAGAAAGTGGCACCGGTTAATAGAACTACAGCTAAAATAAATCCTACACAAGAAACATTTCTTAAAAAAGGCACAGTACATTACACCTACTGCACCAGGGTGTACCTTACACACAGGTCCAAGAACTATTGGAGCCCTTCTGACTGTATCCAGTAAGAGGGGAAACTCAAATTCCTGCCCTCAAACCAGGGATTTTGGGTCTGTACTGTTTGAGCTGCACACTTTGTCAATCAGCCATGGATCCATGGGGCAAAACTTGACACCAAGTCAATGATACAAATACAACTAATGGAAAGCTTGGACATAGGAGCACCTTTGGAGCAAGAGAGAGATTTGAGGGGGGTGTGTGTAATTCGACAGCCTGACATCACTGGTGAGGTTGGAAAAATGTACAAGAGACTAGAGTTCTACAAATAGAGTTAGCAAGCACTGTCGGGTTAGAGTTCAGAGACTGGAAGACAAAACAGCAAGAGTTAAAGCAGCATCGAATTCACGTTACCTGTCTGCCTCGGGCTCAATAAAAACTTTGATTTTGACAGTATCACCAATTTTCATGTCGACATCAAATACTTCCAGAACCTATCGGGACAGGAAAACTGGATGTTAAGACAGGTCATTCCCATGAAGGCATATTCAAGTTAAACAAACCCTTAAAAACTGATGGGCAGGATGGTACAAAACCAACTCTTCAATTCCAAAAAGCATTCCATCCCAGGGAAGTTGTTAGCAATTTATTATTGTCAGTATTGACATGGTGAAAGTATTGTTTCATGCGCGCTATACAGACAAAGCATACCATTCATAGAGGAGGAAAGGAAGAGTGCAGAACGTAGTGCTAGTCATAGCTAGAGTGTAGAGAAAGATCAACTTAATATACAGTAGGCCCATTCAAAAGTCTGATGGCAGCAAGGAAGAAGCTGTTCTCGAGTTGGTTGGCATGTGAACTCAGACTTTTGTATCTTTTTCTCGACAGAAGAAAGAATGTCTGGGGGGCGTGGGGTCCTTGATTATGCTGGCTGCTTTGCTGAGGCAGCGGGAAGTGTAGACAGAGTCAATGGATGGGAGGCTGGTTTGCGTGATGGATTGGGCTACATTCACGACCTTTTATAGTTCCTTGCAGTCTTGGGCAGAGCAGGAGCCATACCAAGCTGTGATACATCCGGAAAGAATGCTTTCTATGGTGCATTTGTAAAAGTGTTATGCTCAGAACAAAGGGCAGGCCATCTAGGACTGAGGTGGAGTTGGGGGACAGGGAGTGGAAAGGGAAGAAGAGACTTCTTCACTGAGCTGTTGAGTCTTTGGAATTCTCTAACCCAGAGGGCTGTGAAGGATCAATCATTGCATAGACAGCGATGGATATGTTTAGATAGTAAAGACCTCAGGGGACATGGGGATTGTGCGATAATGGCATTGCGAGGTGGAAGATTCCACATGACCCAAGTGAATGGTAGAACAGGCCTGATGGGCCAAATGGCCTTCCACCTGCTACCCCATGGTATCCTGTACACGGTTTCCTAGAATCTGGTTGGGTGGTTCAACCGAAACACGTGGCAACAACCACCAGGACCCTCCTAACTAGACAGCAAAACAACATGATTGAAATTAAGGAACTCTGAAAATAGCAACTTAGTTTTCAAAAGACAAGCTGGTGGAAACGGAAGTTCCACTAGTTCTGAAGCCATGAAGCAAAGAAATTGTGCCATGGTGTCCGATGACAATAACCTCTCCCTCAATGTCATTGAATCCCTATAGTGCAGAAGGAGGCTGTTCGGCCCAGAGGTCTGTACTGACCACAATCCCACCCACGCCTTATTCCTGTAAACACATATTTATCCTGCTAACCCACACACCTTGTGTGGGAGGAAACCGGAGCACCCAGAGGAAACCCATGCAGACAGCGTGAACGTACAAACTCCACAGTGACCCAGGGCCAGAATTGAACCCAGGTCCCTAGCACTGAGGGGCAGCAGTGCCACCCAACTGTCAAAAAGGAAATAGTAATCCACTTCAGGATGCGTAGTGGAGAACATGCCCCTGTCTATATCAGAAGGCCGCTGCCCTAGACTTGACATGTATGCCCAAGCCATCAGGTGCGTCAACACCAAATTCATCAGCCACACAAGACAGCTCCGAACACCACCCAAGCACAATGCAATGCCATCCACGCTCTCAAGACCAACCGCAACATCAAACCAGCAGGGGCCATCGTCATATTGATCAGAACGGATTACTGCAAAGTGTACTGACAACTCAACAACGAGGAACACTACAGACAGTTACCTGCAGATCCGACCAAAGAACACACCCGAAAACTCACTCTGATCAAGACCTTTGATCCGGACCTTCAGAGCACCCTCCGTGCTCTCATCCCACGTACTCCCCATGTTGGAGATTTCTACTGCCTCCCGAAGATACACAAGGCAAACACACCTGGCCATCCCATCGTATCAGGCAATGGGACCCTCCGGCTATGTCAAGGGCATCCTGAAACCCATTGTACAAAGAACCCCCAGCTTTTGTCACGACACTACGGACTTCCTACAGAAACTCGGCACACATGGAGCAGTTGAACCAGGAGCACTCATCACAATGGATGTCTCGGCACTCTACACCAGCATCCCCCATGACGATGGCATTGCTGCAATGGCCTCAGTGCTCAGCGCCAACAACTGCCAGTTTCCAGATGCAATTTTACATCTCATCCGTTTCATCCTGGACCACAATATCTTCACCTTCAACAACCAGTTCTTCATCCAGACACACGGAACAGCCATGGGGACCAAATTCACACCTCAATATGCCAACATCTTCATGCACAGGTTCGAACAAGACTTCATGGCACGGGACCTTCAACCGATGCTATACACTAGATACATCGATGACATTTTCTTCCTTTGGACTCATGGTGAACAATCACTGAAACAACTATATGATGATATCAACAAGTTCCATCCCACCATCAGACTCCCCATGGACTACTCTCTGGAACCGGTTGCATTCTTGGACACACGCATCTCCATTAAGGACGGTCACCTCTGCACTTCACTGTACCGCAAGCCCACGGATAACCTCACGATGCTCCACTTCTACAGCTTCCACCCTAAACACATTAAAGAAGCCATCCCCTACGGACAAGCCCTCCGAATACACAGGATCTGCTCAGATGAGGAGGATCGCAACAGACACCTCCAGACGCTGAAAGATACCCTCATAAGAACAGGATATGGCGCTCGACTCATCGATCGACAGTTCCGACGCGCCACAGCGAAAAACTGCACCGACCTCCTCAGAAGACAAACACGGGACACGGTGGACAGAGTACCCTTCGTCGTCCAGTACTTCCCCGGAGCGGAGAAGCTACGGCATCTCCTCCAGAGCCTTCAACATGTCATTGATGAAGACAAACATCTGGCCAAGGCCATCCCCACACCTCCACTTCTTGCCTTCAAACAACCACACAACCTCAAACAGACCATTGTCCGCAGCAAACTACCCAGCCTTCAGGAGAACAGTGACCACGACACCACACAACCCTGCCACAGCAACCTCTGCAAGACGTGCCAGATCATCAACACAGATGCCATCATCTCACGTGAGAACACCATCCACCAGGTACACGGTACATACTCTTGCAACTCGGCCAACGTTGTCTACCTGATATGCTGTAGGAAAGGATGTCCCGAGGCATGGTACATTGGGGAAACCATGCAGATGTTGCGACAACAGATGAACGAACATCGCTCGACAATCACCAGGCAAGACTGTTCTCTTCCTGTTGGGGAGCACTTCAGCGGTCACAGGCATTTGGCCTCTGATATTCAGATAAGCGTTCTCCAAGGTGGCCTTCACGACACAACAGCGCAGAGTCACTGAGCAGAAACTGATAGCCAAGTTCTGCACACACGAGGACGGCCTCAACCGGGATATTGGGTTCATGTCACACTATTTGTAACCCCCACAGCCTGCCTGGACCTGCAGAGTTTCACTGGCTGTCTTGTCTGGAGACAATACACGTCTTTTTAGCCTGTCTTGATGCTCTCTCCAGTCACGTTGTTTGTATCTTAAAGACTTGATTAGCTGCAAGTATTCGCATTCCAACCATTATTCACGTAAATTGAGTCTGTCTTTATATGCCCTGTTTGTGAACAGAATTCCCACTCACCTGAAGGGGCTTGGAGCTCCGAAAGCTTGTGTGGCTTTTGCTACCAAATAAACCTGTTGGACTTTAACCTGGTGTTGTTAGACTTCTTACCCTGTCTATATCAACAGGAATGAAGTGGAAACAGTCAAGAGCTTCAAGTTTCTAGGTGTCCAGATCACCAACCTGCCCTGGTCCCTCCATGCCAAGGCTATAGCTCCTGCTCTGCCCAAGACAAGGGTCATGAATGAAGCCCAGTCCATCATGCAAACCAGCCTCTCATCCATCGACTCCGTCTACACTTCCCACTGCCTTGCCAAAGCAGCCAGCATAATCAAGGACCCCACACACTCTCCAACCTTTTATTGGGAAAAGATACAAAAGTCTGAGGTCACATACCAACTGACTCAACAACTTCTTCCCTGCTGCCGTCAGCCTTTTGAATGGGCCTACTGCGCATTAAGTTGATCTTTCTCTACACCATAGGTATGACTGTAACACTGCATTCTGCACCCTCTCATTTCCTTCTCCATGAACAGTATGCTTTGTCTGTGTAGCACGCAAGAAACAATAGTCACATGTATTAACATAGTGAAAAGTAATCAAGTTGGTCACATTTTCCTGATACCACTAATTCTCAATTACATGCAAAGTAAAGCTTCCCAATATCAGGAGCATATTTCACTTGAGCTCCAGTCAGATCCAATAGGCTAAAATCAAGGTGCAACTGGTCGAAGGTTGGTGCAAGTGAATGCGAAATGAAGCAGCCATGAATATCACAAGAGGGGTTGGTTGGGAGAGTCTTACCGACTGAATTATTGGACAGTCTGCACAGAAAGAAAGATCCAACTTCTTACAAACACTTCAAGCAAAAACATTTTTCACCTGCAGGACAGTTCAGATCATTCTCCATTTAGATCATTACAATTTGCCCAAGCTTGGCTTGAACTCCGGAAGCCACGTGGTTTCCCCATTCCCACACAAGCTCAGTGCGATGAGGCCATCAGTTCAAGAGGCTTACATTCAAGGAATCTCAACTTCATCTGCTTTCTCTCTGGGTGTCGCTGGCTGGCCAGCATTTATTGCCCATCCCTAGTTTAGTGTCATAAGTAGGCTTACATTAACATTAGGGGAGGCGATGGTCTAGTGGTATTATCACTCAACTATTAATCCAGAAACTCAGCTAATGTTCTGGGGACCTGGGTTCAAATCCCACCACGGCAGATGGTGGAATTTGAATTCAATAAAAAATATCTGGAATTAAGAATCTACTGATGACCACAAAATCACTGGGGGAAAACACCATCCAGTTCACTAATGTCCTTTAGGGAAGGAAATCTGCCGTCCTTACCCGGTCTGGCTTACATGAGACTCCAGAGCCACAGCAATGTGGTTGACTCTCAACTGCCCTCCAAGGGCAACTAGGGATGGGCAATAAATGCAGGCCCAGCCAGCGACACCCATGTCCCACAAAAGAATAAAAATTGCAATGAAGTCAGTGAAAATCCGCCTGGTCGCCACACTCCGGCACCTGTTCAGGTACACTGAGGGAGAATTCAGCACAGACAATGCACCCTAACCAGCACGTCTTTCGGACTGTGGGGGGAAACCGGAGCACCCAGAGGAAACCCACGCAGACACAGGAAGATTCTGCAGAGTGAGCCGAGGCCAGGAATCGAACCCAGGTCCCAGGAGGCAGCAGTGCCACTTATGACAAGTAAAGCTCTAACCACTGAGCATTCAGACAATGTTGTGCTTATATTGGGGATACCTCGTGGACCCAGTTCGCTTAGTTGCCCCACTCTTCCCAAACCATCCTCTCCCGACCCCTCCCCTAGATGTGGCAAGGGGAGGAGCCGGGTTTTAAAAAATTGTCACTGCTAACCAGTTAAAAAAAATAAAAAGAGACTCCAAATGTCTCATCTGTTTCGAGGGGAAGCAGAAATTAGAGTAAAAACCCTCAAGAATCACATGGAAACTTTGCATTTGGACCAGGCCAGTTCCTCAAACACACACCAGGCTTATTCAGTCCAGCTTGGCAAGCATTGGGTCAGAAGGTTACAGATTAAATCCTCTTCGCCCAGCCTGTTGTAGATTATCCACTGCATTCAGAGACCATGTCACAGAAAGCTGACGTTTTCTCATTCAAACATTGTAAAGGAATTTTCCAGCAAGCAACAAAAGCCACTTCAATAATAAAGCTCTTACCAGCTGTACAAAGACATTGAGGAGTGCGATAATGTTTGCAGCGACAAGCAGGTTTGAGATAGTATTAGGTACCAGATTCTTCAACTGGTTTGAGAGAAATGCCATAGCTGACCATTGACAATTTCTATCTACAATGGACTCTGAATGATCAAGCTCTGAACCATCCAAACACCAGCAAAGGGTGGCATCACCTCAGGTCACTGTGGTAACCCAACTCTTTGGAAAGAGATTGCGGAAGAAGCAGTGGAAGTGTAGCCATGAAGCTAATCCATGGCAGGTTTCCCCTAACTGGGGTGGCAGTTGTTAGCAATGTTGCCTCAGTGCCAGGTTCGATTCCAGCCTCAGGTCACTGTGTAGCATTCTCCCCATGTCTGTGTGGGTCTCCTCCAGATATCTTCCACAGTCCAAAGGTATGTGGGTTAGGCTGATGGGGGGGGGGTGGCACAGTGGTTAGCACTGCTGCCTCACAGTAGCAGGGACCTGGGTTCCATTCCCAGCTTGGGTCACTGTGTGGAGTTTGCACATTCTCCCCATGTCTGCGTGGGTTTCCTCCGGGTACTTCCCACAGTCCAAAGATCTGAGAGTTAGGTGGATTGACCATGCTAAATTGATCCACATCAGGGGGATTAGCAGGGCAAATGTGGGGTTATGGGGATAGGGTCTGTGTGGGATTGTGGTCAGTGCAGGTTCAATGGGCTGAATGGCCTCCTCCTGCACTGTCAAGATTCCACAAACTGGGAGAATCTCTTCCCAATCACAAAACATTTGCTATACACACAACAAAACTCCTGCTGCGATCCACTGTTGCCCCCACAACTTGTGTTGATGGGCAAGACCGAGTCAGAAGGTTCATAAGGTGTACACTGTAGAAACTCAAGCTCTATATAGGCTATTCAAGGTTGGAGTGGGACAAAATGTTGGACAAAATGAGTTAGAGGTAATTTCTACCTTGAGTAAAAAAGGTACAATTGGTTTAAGAATACCCCAAACTCAAGACCATGCATCTCAGGAATGTTTGAGATCAGAATCTCTACAGTGCAGAAGGCAGCCATTCAGCCCATCAAGCCTGCACTGACAATCCCACCCAGACCCTATCTGCATAACCCCACTATTACCCAGCTAATCCCCCGAACACTAAGGGGCAATCTTAGCATGGCCAATCAACCTAACCCACAGCTTTAGACTTGCGCATTACTAACCTCAGTTTTTAGTTAAAGATTGATTTATTATTGTCACATGTATTAACATAGTGAAAAGTATTGTTTCTTGTGCGTTATTCAGAAAAAGCATACCGTTCATAGAGAAGGAAAGGAAAGAGTGCAGAATGTAGTGTTACAGTCATAGCTAGGGTGTAGACAAAGATCAACTTAATGCAGGATAGATCCATTCAAAAGCCTATGGCAGCAGGGAAGAAGCTGTTCTTGAGTCAGTTGGGCCGTGACCTCAGACTTTTGTAACTTTTTCCCGATGGAAGAAGGTGGACGAGAGAATGTCCGGGGTGCGTGGGGTCCTTAATTATGCTGGCTGCTTTGCAGAGGCAGCGGGAAGTGTAGACAGAGTCAATGGATGGGAGGCTGGTTTGCGTGATGGATTGGGCTTAGTTCACTGTCCTTTGTAGTTTTTGTTTGCAATCTTGGGCAGGGCAGGAAACATACCAAGCTGTGATACAACCAGAAACAATGCTTTCTGCAGGACATCTGTAAACATTGGAGAGAGTCGTAGCTGACATGCCAAATTTCCCTAGTCTGAGTAGAGGCATTGGTGGGCTTTCTTAACTATAGTGTCAGCATGAGGCAGGGCAGCATGAGGCAGGGGTTTGTGGTGGGGGGGGGGGGGGGGGAGGGGGAGAAAGAGGGCAAGAAAGACTAGGACAGATTGTTGGTGATCTGGACACCTGGAAACTTGAAACGCAACCATTTCCACTTCATACCTATTGACATGGTTCCTAAAAAAAAGAGTTCCCAATCTGATTGGTTCTTGTAGTTACAATATTTACATACATGCACATGACATAGGGAAAGTAGAACATTCAGCCACTCGAGCCTGTTCCGTAATCCAGTAAGATAGTGGCTGATCTGTGTGCGTTTTGAACTTCACATTCCCATCTATTTCATGTGCCAATGCAGCAAGTTAAACTAGATGTCTGTCTCCTCCTGCACTGTGTATTATTCAACACCCTCACCACACAAAGGAAGTTAAAACTAGAGGACACAGCCTCAAAATAAAGGGGGGTCGGTTTAAGACAGAGTTGAGGAGGAACAACTTCTCCCAGAGGGTGGTGAATCTCTGGAATTCTCTGCCCACTGAGGTGGTGGAGGCTACCTCGCTGAATATGTTTAAAGCGCAGATGGATGGATTCCTGATCGGTAAGGGAATTAAGGGTTATGGGGATCAGGCGGGTAAGTGGTACTGATCCACGTCAGATCAGCCATGATCTTATTGAATGGCGGGGCAGGCTCGAGGGGCTAGATGGCCTACTCCTGCTCCTATTTCTTATGTTCTTATGTCTGTCTACTCCGAGACGCCATGACACTATTCCAAAGTAGTGCAACAGAGTCCTCCCTGCAGTCTTGGTCAATATTTATCCTGCAAACCAACATTACTAAAAACAGATTATTTCATTGCTATTGGGAGAGCTTGCTGTGCACAAAGGATCAGATTCCCTACAGTTACTACACTTCCAAAAGTACTTCATTGCTTGTGAAGCACTCAGATGCACTAAAGGTTGCTACAGAAATGGGAGTTTAAAAAAAGAATCTCCAACAGATGCCCTGAGAATGAGATTTTTGTAAAGCATTTTCAGATGCAGTAGAGTTTCTGTAAAACGTTCAGGCCTCTTTCGAGAACTGATGAGGTTGATAAACTGGTTGAAACTATAAAACATGATTGTTTTACCTAAATCTTTACAGATGTGGTTGTTGATCGGTTAGGATTTCAGGTTCTCTCAAACACTCAGGGATCCATGGGCCTCGACTTAAGGCTATTGGGGTCCCAGACCAGAATCCCAAATTACATTCAGGGATTTGTCACAGCAACTTCATTGCAGTGTTAATGCAAGTCTACTTGCGACACTAATAAAATAAACTTCAACTAGAAAGCCAGACTAGACCCCACCAAGGATAGGATGCTTCACTCCAGGACAAATCCCAAAACAAGTTTAACATTCAAGTACAATTGCAGGAGATAACAGAAACTATTAACAAGTTTTAAAAATGAAAGGGGATAACTTTCCAGCTTAAGTCAGTTTCAGTTCCAAATAAGCAACATTCCTCTTAGACTTAAATGGCACTTTAAATATAGTTAGCAACCCCAGGTGTACTTGCTAGACTTGAAGATTTCAGATGGAACAGAGTTTGAGAGCAAATAGTCTTCAGCAGACTCCCAGCTAGAACTGCAAAGTTTTTTATTTTTGAAAAGACCTCTCTCTCCGTAGATAAACCACATCATCATAGCCCCATCCCAGGAGAACTTCTGGTACAAGCATATTAGCTCCACCAAAGTAAATAAGTCATAACTTGTTTTCACAACCCCCTTGAGCTAGATGTTTTCCAGACACACCAGCTACATGCAAAATAAAACTGAATTTTAAACATTCCCCTTAAACATAGCACACTATTAAATTGCAGCTTTCATCCTCAACTCTTTTGCCCCACTGCCCACAGTACAGTAGTTAGCACTGCTGCCTCACAGCACCAGGGACCCAGGTTCAATTCCAGCCTCTGTGCAAACTCCACACAGTCACCATTCTGCCAGTGCCTGCATGGGTTTCCTCCAGGTGCCCAAGTTTCCTCCCACAGTCCAAAGATGTGCAGGTTGGGGGGATTAGTGGGGTAAACACATGGGGCAGGCCTGGGTAAGTTATTCCATCAGATTGGGCGGCACGGTAGCACAGTGGTTAGCACTGCTGCTTCACAGCTCCAGGGTCCCGGGTTCGATTCCCGGCTCGGATCACTGTCTGTGTGGAGTTTGCACATTCTCCTCGTGTCTGCGTGGGTTTCCTCCGGGTGCTCCGGTTTCCTCCCACAGTCCAAAGATGTGCGGGTTAGGTTGATTGGCCAGGTTAAAAATTGCCCCTGAGATGCGTAGGTTAAGAGGGATTAGCAGGTAAAATATGTGGGGGTAGGGCCTGGGTGGGATTGTGGTCGGTGCAGACTCGATGGGCCGAATGGCCTCCTTCTGCACTGTACGGTTTCTATCATCTTCTATCAGAGTCAGAAGTTTACAGCATGGAAACAGGCTCTTCAACCCAACTTGTCCACGCCACCCAGTTTTTAATAACCAAGCTCCTCCCAAATGCCCACAGCCCTCTATACCCATCTTACTCATGTAACTATCTAAATGCTTTTTAAAAGACAAAGTTGTACCCACCTCTAACAGCTTGTCCCAGACACTCACCATCCTGTGTGGAAGAATTGCCCCTCAGGACCCTTTTGTATCTCTCCCCTTAAAACCTATGCCCTCTAGTTTTAGACTCCCCTACCTTTGGGAAAAGATGTTGACTATCTAGCTGATCTATGCCCCTCATTATTTTATAGACCTCTATACGATCACCCCCAAGCTTCCTACGCTCCAGGGAAAAAAGTCCCAGTCTATCCAGCCTCCTCTTATAACTCAAACCATCAAGTCCCAATGTCAACAGGCCAAATAGCCTCCTCCTGCACTGTATTATTCAACACCCTCACCACACAAATTCTTCCAACCATTCAAATCCTCAGGTCTACTAATCATTTGTCATTGGTGGAATTCTGTGATTACTGCTCAGCCTATTGACCAAGATCAAGCCCAAGATGGGGGGTGTAATGCCTTATCTTGCCAGCCTTCCTCATTGGCTAGGGGGAAAGCATGAATTAGATGCCATTTAAATTTGTTTTCTGGTACAAGCAATGAATGCATTCGGACTTGACTAATCCACTGAACATTGGCTTTGTTAAGGGTGGATTAGAAAAATAAGTTTTAAAAATTCCTTTTAAAGAAAATCTGCTTAATATTGACTATATTTTGTACAGGGGGGTAGCTATTAAACAAAGCAAAACACTGAAATCTCCATCCAAAGGCCCTGATAAGAGAGACACACAATCAGTTTTAAATCAGCTCCACTAACATCTATTTGAGACAATGCCAACTCAAACTACAAGTCAGTGCTAGTTTCATACTCACAGTTTTCATTGTCTGCTGCTTGTGGTTCCTCTCTTTCTCTTTGGTAGCAAATTGCAACCAGCTTCCTAACCAGACATGTCAAGCAATTGCTCCAAGCACAGCCCCTCTTATCAACTGAACGCTCATCAGCTGACCCATGACTGACACTTAAGGTGGTCCAATCAGAGCGCTTACTCCCCATTGCCCACCCTCTGAAGCAACAACCCAATCAGGTGCCAGGCACTTCAGACCATCCAATCAAGTAGCTCTTTCGGCACCAATCAAGTAAACGAACTCAAATTAACTTAGGGACAAAGTAAAAGGGGCGGCTCCCCAAAAGGAAGGGGGGAACAGCCCGAACCAAAATCAAAGTCGAAAGGAAACTTAAAACGTCAAACCAAAAGGTGATTATCGGGGTCGATAATACACCCCAGCCCCTGCGGCGCCCAGCGGTCGCGGAAGGCGTCAACCGCGCCCGTGGACACCGCATGCTCCCTCTCCAGAGACACCTGGCGGCGAATGTAGCCGCGGTAGAGGGGCAGACAGTCGGGATGGACGGCCCCGTCGATCGCCCGCTGCCTGGACCTATTGATGGCGCGTCTCACCAGGCCCAGGAGCAGGTTCACGAGGAGGTCGGCATCCCGACCCGCCCCTCTCCGCACCAGGTGCCCGTAGATCAGGAGCGTGGGACTGAAGTGCAAACAAAACATCAGTAAAAGGTGTTTGAGGAAACCAAAAAGGGTGTGCAGCCTAAAACACAGAACGTAGACATGGTCCACGGACTCCACGAGGCCACAGAAAGGGCAGTCTCGGGAGCCCGTGTACCGGAAAAACCTACGGTTGCACGGCACTGCTGCGTGCAGCACCCTCCACCCCAGGTCCCCGAGATAATTGGGGGAGATCCCTCCGTAGAGGGACCTCCACTGGGGACCTCCGCCGCCCGGCGGCAACAAGGCCCGCCAAGGTGTATCCGGGCGACAGGCGAGGACGCGGTAGTGGAAGGTGTGCAGCAGCAGGCCGTACAGGAAACGCCTCCGCGCGGTGGAAAAGGGCACGGAGGGCATTTCCGCGAGGCGGCACACGCAGTGGGGCACCTGACCCGGGGGGGGAGGTCTAGGCTTCGGGCCAATGTGAAATTCCGTCCGAGCAGGGGAACGCTCGGGCGGGATCCCACCGCACGCCTGCGCCGCCTCTAGACCGCGTGCGCACTCGGGGCCGAGCACGACCGTCCTAAGGTCTTGGATGGCTTTGGCCGCGCGCCGGACGGTCACCCCCGCGCGCTCAGCCAGCACGTCGGGGCTCATCCAGCCCTCTCCTCCGCCATCCAGCACGTCCCCGATCCTGGTCACCCCGGCGTCCACGGCCCTCCTCTCCGCCAGCCACCTGAAGTCGTAAGGCTGGAGGTGCGGATTCCTGAGCAGCGGCTCTCGCACGAGAGCCGCTACTCCTGACGGGGGAGAGCTGCGTCGCGAGGCGACCGTGTTCCAGACCGTGAGGAGGTCCTGGTAAAAGACGGGCAACTCCCGCAGGGAGGTGGGAATACGCCCCAGGTTGATGTGCAGGAGCTGCACGTCGTAATTGAGGCCGTGCAAGTGGCGGAAAAAATACGTCGCCATCGCACGCCATCGTGGAGGAGGCTCGACGTAAAGGTATCGCTGCAGGGTCTGGAGGCGGAAGGTCGCTAGCTGCGTGCGGAGGCACACCAGACCTTGTCCGCCCTCCTCAATCGGGAGATGCAGCACCTCGGCAGCGACCCAGTGCAGTCGGTTGTCCCAGAAAAACCGCACGAGGGCTTTCTGCATATCGGTGACAAAGCCAGGGGGAGGGGCCAAAGTGACCAGCCGGTACCACAGCATGGAGGCGACCAGCTGGTTTATGACGAGAACTCGCGCCCTGTAGGACAGCACTCGGAGCAGTCCTGTCCAGCGACCCAGGCGGGCGGAGACTTTGGGCTCCAACTCCCGCCAGTTCGCCGGCCAGGATTCCTCGGCTGGGCAGAGATGGACCCCCAGGTAGAGGAGGTTGGTCCTGCTCCAGGTGAAAGGCCTGAGCTCCTCCGGAAGGGGGTCCGTCTCCCACGGACCGACCAGGAGTCCGGAGCACTTGGCCCAGTTGATCCTGGCGGAGGACGCGGCGGAGTACACCGCCTGGCATTCTCGCATCCTCCGCAGGTCAGCCGGGTCCGTGAACATGAGGAGCACGTCGTCGGCCATCCAATCAAGGAACTGCTAGTGCAATTGGGTTGCTGGAGCTGGATGGGGAAGAGGGGATTATTGGTGAATAATTTAATAGCTCAACTATAGGCATTGTAAATGGTGTGTGTGTGTGTGTGGGGGGGGTGAATAATTTGATGGACTCTGATAGTTAATCCATCAAATTATTTTAATTTCTGGCTCCGAAACAGTTTTGGATAGCTTTTTGTCTTTTTACTGCCATTGTACAATGCGTTGGTAATGCCATACCTGGAGTACAGTGCGCAGTTCATAGAATCCCTACAGTGCAGAAGGAGGCCATTCGGCCCATCGAGCCTGCACCGACTATAATCCCATCCAGTCCCTATCCCCATCTCCCCACATATTTACCCCTCTAATCCCCCTGACACTAAGGAGCAAGTTAGCATGGCCAATCAACCTAACCCGCACATCTTTGGACTGTGGGAGGAAACCGGAGCACCCGGAGGAAACCCACGCAGACACGAGGAGAGCGTGCAGACTCCACACAGACAGTGACCCAAGTCAGCAATCGAAACCCGGGTCCCTGGCGCTGTGAGGCAGCAGTGCTAACCACTGTGCCATCCCTTTTGGTGTCCTTATCTGAGGAAGGATGTCCTTGCTATAGAGGGAGTGCAGCGAAGGTTTACCAGGCTGTTCCTGGGATGGCAGGTCTGTCATTTGAGGAGCGACTAAATCAGTTAGGATTATATTCACTGGAGTTTAGAGTGAGAGGGGATCTCATAGAAACTTATAGATTTCTAACAGGGTAGATTCAGAAAGAATGTTCCCGATGGTGGGGGAGTCCACAGAACTAGGGGGTCATAGTTTGAGGATAAGGGGTAAACCTTTTAGGACTGAAGTGAGGAGAAATTTCTTCACCCAGAGGGTGGTGAATGTGTGGAATTCACTACCACAGAAAGTTTACTTTAATTTTTTTTATTAGTGTCACAAGTAAGCTTATATTAACACTGCAATGAAGCTACTGTGAAAATCACCTGGTCCCTGGCTTGAGCATGTCTGCGTGGAGTTTGCATGTTCTCCCCATGTCTGCATGGGTTTCCTCCCACAGTCTGAAAGACTTGCTGGTTAGGTGTATTGGCCGTGCTAAATTCTCCCTCAGTGTTACCCGAACAGGCGCCAAAGTGTGGCGACTAGGAGATTTTCACAGTAACTTCATTGCAGTGTTAATGTAAAGTTTATTTATTTATCAGTCACAAGTAGACTTGCATTACACTGAGGGAGAATTTAGCACGGCCAATGCACCTAACCAGCACGACTGTGGGAGAAAACCGGAGCATCCAGAGGAAACCCACGCAGACACGGGGAGAACATGCAAACTCCACACAGACAGTGACCCAAGCCAGGAATTGAACCCGGGTCCTTGGCGCTGTGAGGCAGCAGTGCTAACCACTGTGCCACCCCACCTACTTGTGACACTAATAAATAAATAAGGGAAAAAAGGGAGGCTTATGGCAGATACTGAGGACTCAAAACACCGGATCTAGCAGAGTATAAAAGCGCAGGGGGTTAATTAAAAAATAAATTAGCAGAGCGAAGAGTATGGATAAAGTGGTGAAGAAGGCATTCGGCATGCTTGGTTTCATTGGTCAGAACATTGAATATAGGAGTTGGGACATCTTGTTGAAGTTGTACAAGACATTGGTAAGGCCACACTTGGAATACTGTGCACAGTTCTGGTCACCCTATTACAGAAAGGATATTATTAAACTAGAAAGAGTGCAGAAAAGATTCACTAGGATGCTACCGGGACTTGTTGGTTTGAGTTATAAGGAGAGGCTTTTCCCTGGAGCGTAGGAAGCTTAGGGGTGATCTTATAGAGGTCTATAAAATAATGAGGGGCATAGATCAGCTGGATAGTCAACATCTTTTCCCAAAGGTGGGGGGGGAAGGGGGGTCTAAAACTAGAGGGCATAGGTTTAAGGTGAGAGGGGAGAGATACAAAAGTGCCCAGAGGGGCAATTTTTTCACACAGAGGGTGGTGAGTGTCTGAAACAAGCTGCCAGAGGTAGTAGTAGAGGCGGGTACAATTTTGTCTTTTAAAAAGCAGTTAGACAGCTATATGGGTACGATGGGTATAGAGGGATATGGGCCAAATGCGGGCAATTGGGGTTAGCTTAGGGGTTAAAAAAAGGATGGTATGGACAAGTTGGGCCGAAGGGCCTGTTTCCATGCTGTAAACCTCTAAGAGTGGGCATGAAAAAACACTGGTGGGTAAAATAATGGAAAATCTAAAGGTGTTTTACAAGTATATTAAGGATAGGAGGATGACCAGGGAAAGAGTAGAATCCATTAGGAACCACAGAATCCCTACAGTGCATTAGGAGGCCATTTAGCCCATCAAGTCTGTACCAACAACAATCCCACCTAGACCCAACCCCTGTGAACCCTCATATCTACTCTGCTAGTCCCCCTGGCACTAAGGGGCAATCTTCCATGGCCAATCAGCCTAACCCACACATCTTTGGAGTGTGGGAGGAAACTGGAGCACCCGGAGGAAACCCATGCAGACACTAGGAGAACGTGCAGACTGCGCACAGACAGTGACCCATAAAGTGGGTCATAATGTGGTCCATAAAGTGGTCCATTGATCCATAAAGTGGGCGACACGGTGGCACAGTGGTTAGCACTGCTGCTTCACAGCTCCAGGGACCTGGGTTCGATTCCCGGCTTGGGTCACTGTCTATGTGGAGTTTGCACATTCTCCTCGTGTCTGCGTGGGTTTCCTCCGGGTGCTCCAACGGTTTCCTCCCACAGTCCAAAGATGCGCGGGTTAGGTTGATTGGCTATGCTAAAATTGCCCCTTCGTGTCCTGAGATGCATAGGTTAGAGGGATTAGCGGGTAAATGTGTAGGGATATGGGGGTAGGGCCTGGGTGGGATTGTGGTCGGTGCAGACTCGATGGGCCAGATGGCCTCTTTCTGCACTGTAGGGTTTCTATGGTTCTTTGACCCGAGGCAGGAATCAAACCCGGATTCCTGGTGCTGTGAGGCAGCAGTGCCAACCAATGTGGCAACTTGCCTGAGGAGCCAGAAGATGCAGGTAAGGTTTTAAATCAATACTTTGCATCGGTGTTCATTGTGGAGAAGGATGATGTGGGTATAGGAATAGGGAGGAGCATTGTGATTTACTCAGTTTAATATTGAGAGGGAGGTATTAACAGTTTTAACGGGCCTAAAGGTGGATAAATCCCCAGGCCCAGGTGAGATGTCTCCCAGGTTGGTGTATGAAGCAAGTAGGGAGATTGCAGCGGCTCCAACAATAATTTTCAAAACTTCTCTGGCCACAGGAGAGGTGCCCGAGGACTGGGGGACAGCTAAAGAAGTATCATTATCCAAGGCGGGAAGTAGGGAAAAACCAGGAAATTACAGGCAAGTGAATCTAACTTTATTGGCAGGGAAACTATTGGAAGAGTTATGAGGGACAGAATTAATCTCCAGTTGGGGAGATAAGGAAACTCAGCATGGTTTTGTCAAAGATAGTTCATGTCTTACAAATGTTATTTTACGAGGTGACTAGGTGTGTACAAGACATTGGTAAGGCCACACTTGGAATACTGTGTCACCCTATTATAGAAAGGATATTATTAAACCAGAAAGAGTGCAGAAAAGCTTTACTAGGATGCTACCGGGACTTGATTGATTGAGTTATAAGGAGAGGCTGGATAGACGAGGACATTTTTCCTCTGGAGTGTAGGAGGCCGAGGGGTGATCTTATAGAGGCCTATAAAATAATGAAGGGCATAGATCAGCTAGTCAACATCTTTTCCCAAAGGTAGGAGAGTCTAAAACTTGAGGGCATAGGTTTAAGGTGAGAGGGGAGAGATACAAAAGGGTCCAGAGGGGCAATGTTTTCTACACAAAGGGTGGTGAGTGTCTGGAACAAGCTGCCAGAGGTAGTAGGAGAGGTAGGTTACAATTTTGTCTTTTAAAAAGCATTTAGGCAGTTACAGGGGGTAAGATGGGTATAGAGGAATATAAAGTAAATGTTTATTTATTAGTCACAAGTCTTACATTAACACTGGAATGAAGTTACTGTGAAATTCCCCTAGTCGCCACACTCCGGCGCCTTTTTAGGTCAATGTACTCTAACCAGCACCTCTTTCAGATTGTGGGAGGAAATCGGAGCATCCAGAGGAAACCCACGCAGACACGGGGAGAATGTGCAAACTACACACAGTGACCCAAGCTGGGAATTGAACCCGGTTCCTGGTGCTGTGAGGCAGCAGCGCTAACCACTGCGCCACCGATATGGGCCAAACGCTGGCAATTGGGACTAGCTTAGTGGAAAAGAAAAGGGCAGCATGGACAAGTTGGGCCGAAGAGCCTGTTTCTATGCTGTAAACCTCTATGACTCTATCAGGGTAGTGCAGCTGATGTAGTCGACAGGGACTTAAATAAGAACACAAGAACTAGGAGCAGGAGTAGGCCATCTGGCCCCTCGAGCCTGCTCCGCCATTCAATAAGATCATGGCTGATCTTTTCGTGGACTCAGCTCCACTTACCCGCCCACTCACCATAACCCTTAATTCCTTTACTGTTCAAAAATCTATCTTTGCCTTAGAAACATTCAATGAGGAAGCCTCAACTGCTTCACTGGGCAGGGAATTCCAGAGTCACAACCCTTTGGGTGAAAAAGTTCCTCCTCAACTCAGTCCTAAATCTGCTTCCCCTTATTTTGAGGCCATGCCCCCTAGTTCTAGTTTCACCCGCCAGCAGAAACAACTTCCCTGCTTCTATCTTATCTATTCCCTTCATAGTCTTATATGTTTCTACAAGATCTCTGCTCATTCTTCGGAATTCCAATGAGTATAGCCCCAGTCTACTCCTCATAAGCCGACCCTCTCAACTCCGGAATCTACCTAGTGAATCTCCTCTGCACCCCCCTCCATTGCCAGTACATTCTTTCTCAAGTAAGGTTTTTGACAAGGTCCCACATGGGAGACTGATGTAGGGGGCAAGAACCCCAGGGCAATTTAGCAAACTGGATTCAAAATAGGCACAGTGGCAGGAGGCAGAGGGTGGTGGTGGTGGAAGGTTGTTTTTGTGACTGGAAGCCTGTGTCTAGTGGTGTTCTGCAGGGACCGGTGCTGGGTCCCTTGCTGTTTGTAGTGCACATTAATGATCTGCATGTGAATGGAGGGGGTATGATCAGTAAGTTCGCAAAAACTGGCAGTGTGGTAAATAGTGGAGGAGGAAAGTCTTAGATTACAGGATTATATAGACGGGCAGAACAGCGGAATTTAACCCTGAAAAGTGTGAGGTGATGCATTTTGGGAGAACTATATGCAGTCCGAATACTGAGAAACCCCAAAAAAAACCAAACACACACACAATTAGAGATTGACTGTGGTCCTAATTTTATTTTCCATGATTTAACTCAAACAACTTGTTTCGTTAAAAATTCCATAAACACAGCAAGCAGAATGATCTGGAATTCAGCAGCAGCTCAGTGGTACTTCCTCCAACGCTCGTGTTCTGGTGGGGAGAGGGGAAGAGAGAGAAAAAGACAAACTGATCAAAGGAAGTTTGGCAACAATCAAAGAACAAAGAAAATTACAGCACAGGAACAGGTCCTTCGGCCCCTCCAAGCCTGCACCGACCATGCTGCCCGACTGAACTAAAACCCCCTACCCTTCCGGGGACCATATCCCTCTATTCCCATCCTATTCATGTATTTGTCCAGACGCCCCTTAAAACTCACTATCATATCCGCTTCCACTACCTCCCCCCGGCAACGGGTTCCAGGCACCCACCACCCTTTGTGTAAAAAGCTTGTCTCGTACATCTCCTTACCCCTCATTATGAGGCCTGCAGGGAAACGGACCAGTGAATCTGAACACAGCAAGCTCCCATCAATAGCATTGATCTTAACCAGATCATACTTTATTGATGGTGATCGGAGGGCAGGGGGGGGGGGGCCTCTGCCACAATTACATTCATGGCCAGATGTCCCTCGAGAGGGAGCCGTGTTAACCAGCTTCCATTCGGGTATACTGAGGGAGAATTTAGCACGGCCAATGCACCCTAACCAACACGTCTTTCAGACTGTGGGAGGAAACCGGAGCACCCGGAGGAAACCCACGCAGACACAGGGAGAACGAGCAGAATCCGCACAGACAGTGACCCAAGCCGGGAATCGAACCCGGATCCTTGGCGCTGTGAGGCAGCAGCGCTAACCGCTGTGCCACCCCCCACCCCACCCCTTGTGGATTACCCATGGTTAATGTGTGGGGTTATGGGGATAGGGCGGGAGATGGGCCCGAGTAAGACACACTGTCAGAGTCAGTGCAGTCTCGATGGGCTGAATGGCCTCCTTTGGCACCATAGGGATTCTATGGTGGTGATCCCTTGTCGGTGCCCAATCCAATGCTGAGGTTCTGCCAGGTGACGTTCCTCGGGATGTGGGCATTGCTGGCAAGGCCAGCATTTATTTGCCAATTCCTTAAAGGTGGTGGTGATGAGAAATATTCTTGAGCCACTGGAGCCCACGTGGCGAAGCTGCCCCCCACAGCGCAATGTCTCTGGACAAAGGAGTTCCTGAATATTTCTCAGGTAGCAACCAAGAAAGAAATAGATTTTCAGGGCATCACTGCCAAGACTGGCGTTAATCGCCCATCCCCTGGTTGCCCTAATAACGACCCAGTGAGTCATTCCAGCCGAGAATCTGAATTAACGCTGCCCCCCTCTCCCAGGAGGCTCCACTTACTCAGGTGGTCGTATTCCCAGATGTAACTGATGAGAACGTAACCAGCCAGCATCATAGCGACCCCACCAATCCCACCTCGCCTCACGTTAATGTACTTGTTGTAGTACCTGTTGTGGCCTAGAGAGAGAAGAGGGGAGGAGAGACAGTGAGCATCGGCGCAAGTTAAAACGCAGTCAATACCAATTCGTCCATAGTGGAGGCCAGCTTTCCACAATTCAAATCAGTAAAAATTCCGGGGTTCTTACCCGTTCTATCATTGCGTTCCAAAGTCCGCAAAAAAAAAAAAAGCAGCACCCAGCAACCAAACTCTCGCACCATGAGCTTATTACAATCCCCACCTCATGGAATCCCTACAGGGCAGAAGGAGGCCATTCGGCCCATCGGGTCTGCACCAACAATCCCACCCAGGCCCCATCCCCATAACCCCACACATTTACCCTGCTAATCCCCCTGACACTAAGGGGCAATTTGGCAAGGCCAATCCACCTAACCCGCACATCTTTGGACACTAAGGGGCAATTTGGCATGGCCTTCAAAGTCTCGTCACATTCCAGTGACCCATTCTCCTCTCGAGATATAGGTGAGTTTTGACCGTGAGGGGCATCGGACTGAACCGCAGCCACATGGGTGCTTCCACTAGGGGGTCAGTGGATAACATTAAAAGGCAGGAACTTTTGCCATTTTTCTCCCTCAAGTTTCCCGTATCTTTTCGTTCCCCCTGAGGACAGGAACACTGATACCATCCATCATCGTACAGCTGCTCTCAGCACAGACCACTGACACACGGGCGCACAATTACAGCCACTCGCATTCACTGGAGAACCATCCTGTTCCTGCCTCCAACAAGGTGGAAGTGATGGCCCAGTGGTATTATCGCTAGACTGTTACTCCAGAAACTCAGCTAATGTTCTGGGGACCCGGGTTCAAATCCCGCCACGGCAGATGGTGGAATTTGAAATCAATAAAAAAAGAAACTGGAATTAAGAATCTACTGATAACCATGAAACCATTGCCGATTGTCGGAAAATCCCATCTGGTTCACTGATGTCCTTTAGGGAAGGAAATCTGCTATCCTTACCCGGTCTGGCCTACATGTGACTCCAGAGCCACAGCAATGTGGTTGACTCTCAACTGCCCTCCAAGGGCAACGAGAGATAGGCAATAAATGCTGGCCCAGCCAGCGACGCCCATGTCCCAAGAACAAATAAAAATAAAACTTTGATGCAATGTCCCTTTAAGGAGCCGCATTTTAATTCATCCCCCAGTTTGTTGATTTAGTGTATCTAATTAACACAAAAGCCATGATCGAATGGCGGAACAGGCACGATGGGCCGAATGGCCTAATTGTGCTCCTATATCTTATGGTCTAAAAGCACAGCTGGCTGCCCCATTCACACGGTCGCCCCCTCCTCCCCCCCCCGCCCCCCCTTTTAACACAGCTGGGCCCAATTCAATCACTTGTAATACATGGAGGTGTCAAAACAACATACCAGTCAGGGGAATGGTACTCAAACACAAAGCCTGCTATGGGGAAGGTCACAACCCTTACCTCGGCGTAAAGCCGCCAGCATGCCGTTGGGAGTGAAATCCCGTGCGGTGATCCATCGGGAAAGCTCCCCCAGCTTCACGTCCATCAGGCGCTTCTCGGCAACCGGAACTGCTGGCATGGAAACAAAAGGTTAAGAGGAAAGGTCAACGCCCTGGGATAGCGGGGGAAAAAAATCAAATCGCCAGAAAATAATCGATTGGGTGGCACAGTGGTTAGCACTGCTGCCTCACAACGCCAGGGATCCGGGTTCGATTCCCCGCTTGGAGTTTGCACATTCTCCTCGTGTCTGCGTGGGTTTCCTCCAGGTGCTCCGGTTTCCTCCCATAGTCCGAAAGATGTGTAGGTTAGATGGATTGGCCGTGCTAAATTGCCTCTCAGTGTCAGGGGGCGTTGCAGGGTAAATGTGTGGAGTTACAGGGATAGGGCCTGGGTGGGATTGTTGTCGGTGCAGACTCGATGGACCAAATGGCCTCCTTCTGCGCTGTAGGGATTCTGTGAAATGACAATATTCTGTTCAATTATTTATTCACGGGATTGGCTGTGGGCATCCCTGCCACTGCTGGTATTTATTGCCCTTGAGGTGGTAGCGATCCACCTCCTTAAAGTTTATCTTTTAGTGTCACAAGCAGGCTTCCATTAACACTGCAGTGAAGTTACTGTGAGAATCCCCTATTCGCCACACTCCGGCGCCTGTTCGGGTACACTGAGGGAGAATTTAGCACGACCAATGCGCCCTAACCAACACGTCTTTCAGACTGTGGGAGGAAACTGGAGCACCCGGAGGAAACCCACGCAGACACGGGGGAGAACGTGCAGACTCGGCACAGACAGTGACCCAGGCCGGGAATCGAACCCGGGTCCCTGGTGCTGTGAGGCAGCAGCGCTAACCCACTGTGCCACCCCACTGCAGCCTGTGCAGTGGAAGAATTGCACCCAAAGTGCCCAGAGGCTGGGCATGGACAAGATGGGCCGAATGGCCCCTTTCTGTGCTGTAACGTTTCTATGGCTCAGTTTGGTGACCAAATCGAAAAAGGTTGTTGGGTGCAAGCTCCACCCCAGAGGCCCGGGATGTTGACCCAGGCGGAGGTACTTGCTGAAATTTACCCCGTACAAGACCACAGTCATACCCAACTTTGTATAACCAACCCGAAAACTCTGCCCCACCCTGAATCATTTTAACATCTCCTGAAGGACCTCATCCAATCTCTTCCTAAACAAGGGATCCTCCCAATACAACTCCTGAGGCAAATATCTGACCAAAAAGCACAGAAACTAGAAGCAGGAGGAGGCCATTCAGCCCTTCAAGCCTGTTCCGCCATTCATTTTGATCATCGAATTCAATATCCTGATCCCTCCCCCCGCCCCCCACCCCCCCCCCCCCCCCCCCCGCCATATCCCTCGATCCCTTTAGCCCCAAGAGCTATATCTAATTTCTCCTTGAAAATCACACACAGTTTTGGCCTCAACTACTTTCTGTGGGAGTGAATTCCACACATTCACCACCCTCTGGGTGAAGAAATTTTTCCTCACCTCAGTCCCAAAAGGTTTCCCCCTTATCCTCAAACTATGACCCCTAGTTCTGTGGACTCCCCCACCATCGGGAACATTCTTTCTGAATCTACCCTGTCTAACCCTGTTAGAATGCCCACTTATAAAACTTTGGAATCTTCTTCCTTTGAACTTCACCACTAAGACAATGGGTGGGATTTTATGGCCCCCCTCAGGCGAGACCGG
>NW_027591530.1:0-85057 GCF_964213995.1 Mustelus asterias | reverse complement strand
TGCAATCAAGTATAACCCTAACCCTAACCCTAACCACGGGCTATCTTCAATGTGCTGGAAAGGGATTGGTAGCAAAAAAAGAATAAAATATTGTCAGGCAAAACAATAAATGAGCAAGGGAGGTGTTCCAAGAAGAGATGTTTGAGGTACAGAGTAGACACAAAGGGGAAAAGTTTGAAAGTTTATTTATTAGTGTCACAAGTAAGGGAAAGACTCTCAGTACGGTAGAGGATCAGAAGGACCTTGGGGTCCGGGTCCATGGGACTCTAAAATCGGCCCCGCAGGTGGAGGAGGTGGTTAAGAAGGCATATGGTGTGCTGGCCTTTATCAATCGAGGGATTGAGTTTAGGAGTCGGGGGATAATGATGCAGCTATATAAGACCCTCGTCAGACCCCACTTGGAGTACTGCGCTCAGTTCTGGTTGCCTCATTACAGGAAGGATGTGGAAAAGATTGAAAGGGTGCAGAGGAGATTTACAAGGATGTTGCCTGGATTGAGTGGCATGCCTTATGAGGATAGGCTGAGGGAGCTCGGTCTTTTCTCCTTGGAGAGATGTAGGATGAGAGGAGACCTAATAGAGGTGTATAAGATGTTGAGAGGCATAGATCGGGTGGACTCTCAGAGGCTTTTTCCCAGGGTGGAAATGTCTGCTACGAGAGGACACAGGTTTAAGGCGCTGGGGGGTAGGTACAGGGGAAATGTTAGGGGGAAGTTTTTCACACAGAGGGTGGTGGGCGAGTGGAATCGGCTGCCGTCAGTGGTGGTGGAGGCAAACTCAATAGGGTCTTTTAAGAGACTCCTGGATGAGTACATGGGACTTAATAGGATGGAGGGTTATAGGTAGGCCTAAAAGGTAGGCATATGTTCGGCACAACTTGTGGGGCTGAAGGGCCTGTTTTGTGCTGTAGTTTTCTATGTTTCTATGTAAGTAAGCTTACATTAACACTGCAATGAAGTTACTGTGAAAATCCCCGAGTCGCCACACTCTGGTGCCTGTTCGGGTATACTGAGGGAGAATTTAGCATGGCCAATGCACCTAATCGGCGCGTCTTTCGGACTGTGGGAGGAAACCGGAGCACCCGGAGGAAACCCACGCAGTCACGGGGAGAAGGTGCAAACTCCACACAGACAGTGACCCAAGCCGGGAATCGAACCCAGGTCCCTGGCGCTGTGAAGCAGCGGTGCTAACCACTGTGCCACCATGCTGAAAGGAAGGGGTAAACACAGTAAGAAGTTTAACAACACCAGATTAAAGTCCAACAGGTTTATTTGGTAGCAAAAGCCACACAAGCTTTCAGAGCCCCAAGCCCCTTCTTCAGGTGAGTGGGAATTCTGCTCACAAACAGGGCATATAAAGACACAGACTCAATTTACATGAATAATGGTTGGAATGCGAATACTTACAGCTAATCAAGTCTTTAAGAAACAAACAAAAAACGAAAGGAAGGGGGCCAGAGCTAGGGTTCCCTGGATGTTGCAAGATTAAGTTGGTTAAATGAGAAAGTGGGGTAACGCGGGGCAAAGGTTCAGTAATAATTTCCAAACCAGAACTGTTGACCCAGACGTACATCCCATCAGGATGGAGGCAAGAAGGGAGAATAATGAAAGGGAAAATATTTCAAGGGCTGGGAAGTGGGATGAAGTGGATTCCACAACACACGTACTTCAAGCAGTTGAATGGCGTCATTCAGAACTGTTTGACTCCTGGGTTTGACCTCACAAGTTCCAGGATACTCCCGCTCCCCCCCTACAAACCCCCACCACTCTCTCTCGCTAATCAAAAGCATGCACAATATTCCCTCGCGGTTAGTGATTCAATGTGAGGCCAGATAATGTTGGACTTCCCCACTGCCTGATCCACGAGCAGTGACCCTGTGACCACAAGGCTGGGAGCTTCGCAGAGTCTGCTTTTGATTTTACATTTCGCTTCCAGCCTTCAAATTCCTTCCCGCTACAGGGGGGGAAACACAAAGCAATTACGTAAGCTCCCCGCAGATCAGAAACAGAGAAAGTATTTGTCGAATGCCAGTGCACAATTCCCAGTTCAGTCTGAAGAGAGATTCCCGACTCTCTAATCCCAGTTCCTCCCAGAGGGTCAGTGCTGAGGGAGCGCTGCACTGTCAGAGGGTCAGTGCTGAGGGAGTGCCGCACTGTCAGAGGGTCAGTGCTGAGGGAGTGTCGCACTGTCAGAGGGTCAGTGCTGAGGGAGTGCTGCACTGTCAGAGGGTCAGTACTGAGGGAGTGCTGCACTGTCAGAGGGTCAGTGCTGAGGGAGTGTCGCACTGTCAGAGGGTCAGTGCTGAGGGAGTGCTGCACTGTCAGAGGGTCAGTACTGAGGGAGTGCTGCACTGTCAGAGGGTCAGTGCTGAGGGAGTGCTGCACTGTCAGAGGGTCAGTACTGAGGGAGTGCTGCACTGTCAGAGGGTCAGTACTGAGGGAGTGCTGCACTGTCAGAGGGTCAGTACTGAGGGCGTGCCGCACTATCAGAGGGTCAGTGCTGAGGGAGTGCTGCACTGTCAGAGGGTCAGTGCTGAGGGAGTGCCGCCCTGTCAGAGGGTCAGTGCTGAGGGAGTGCTGCACTGTCAGAGGGTCAGTGCTGAGGGAGTGTCGCACTGTCAGAGGGTCAGTGCTGAGGGAGTGCTGCACTGTCAGAGGGTCAGTACTGAGGGAGTGCCGCACTGTCAGAGGGTCAGTACTGAGGGCGTGCCGCACTGTCAGAGGGTCAGTGCTGAGGGAGTGCTGCACTGTCAGAGGGTCAGTACTGAGGGAGTGCTGCACTGTCAGAGGGTCAGTACTGAGGGAGTGCTGCACTGTCAGAGGGTCAGTGCTGAGGGAGTGTCGCACTGTCAGAGGGTCTGTACTGAGGGAGTGCTGCACTGTCAGAGGGTCAGTACTGAGGGAGTGCTGCACTGTCAGAGGGTCAGTACTGAGGGAGTGCTGCACTGTCAGAGGGTCAGTACTGAGGGAGTGCTGCACTGTCAGAGGGTCAGTACTGAGGGAGTGCTGCACTGTCAGAGGGTCAGTACTGAGGGAGTGCTGCACTGTCAGAGGGTCAGTGCTGAGGGAGTGCTGCACTGTCAGAGGGTCAGTACTGAGGGAGTGCTGCACTGTCAGAGGGTCAGTACTGAGGGAGTGCTGCACTGTCAGAGGGTCAGTACTGAGGGAGTGCCACACTGTCAGAGGGTCAGTGCTGAGGGAGTGCCGCACTGTCAGAGGGTCAGTACTGAGGGAGTGCCGCACTGTCAGAGGGTCAGTGCTGCACTGTCAGAGGGTCAGTACTGAGGGAGTGCCACACTGACAGAGGGTCAGTACTGAGGGAGTGCCGCACTGTCAGAGGGTCAGTGCTGAGGGAGTGCCGCACTGTAAGAGGGTCAGTGCTGAGGGAGTGCCGCACTGTCAGAGGGTCAGTGCTGAGGGAGTGCCGCACTGTCAGAGGGTCAGTACTGAGTGTCAGAAATGAGTAGATCCCAATCTGGGATGCTAACCCAGTGCCTCGACCCAGCCTTGGGGGATAGTCCATGAGGTGCTGTCGACAGGCTGCTCTGAGCCGCTCAGAAGGAATAAACTCAGAGTGAACTCTGCGTGGTTGCCATCTGCGCGGCATTATGAGGAGTGTCTGGCTGCCGACCAGGACTGGCTGACTGCCTCTGGCCCCAGCACTTGTTGTGTGCAGGATTATCGGAAGCCCCCCTTGCACTGAGAGATTTCTTCCGAAACCGCTGCCAACCTTCTAAATGTGAACCATCGTCCTGGTTCGAGCAGAGGGATTCTCCTGGCTGCTGCCAGGACTCCTGCTGCTGCTCCGGGTGCCAAGGGAGGCCAGGGTAGTGAAATCCCCCACCCCTCCCACTGGGGTGGCTCAGCCTCACAGACGCAGAGGAAAGATCCGATCCCATGTTGGAAAGGAGAGATGTTTTAGTTCATTTATTAATACCACAAGCAGCCTTACATTAACACTGCAATGAAGTTACTGTGAAAATCCCCCTGTCGCCACACTCCGGCGCCTGTTCGGGTCAGCCCACCCGAACCAGCACGTCTCTCGGGCTGTGGGAGGAAACCGGAGCACCCGGAGGAAACCCACGCAGACACGGGGAGAACACGCAAACTCCGCACAGACAGTGACCCAAGCCAGGAATCGAACCCGGGTCCCTGACTCTGTGAGGCAGCAATGCTAACCGCTGTGCCACCGAGCCACCCAGGTGGAGAGTTCAATCCTGGGGCCCAGTGTTCATTCCCTGAACTAAGACTGTCAGTAAATTATTCTAACCTCCTCCACCCCCCACCCCCCTCAACCCTCCCTATCTCCGTAACCTCCCCTCCTCACCCCTCCCTATCTCCGTAACCTCCCCCCCTCAACCCTCCCTATCTCCGCAACCTCCTCCAGCCCCTACAACCCTCCCTATCTCCGTAACCTCCCCTCCTCAACCCTCCCTATCTCCGTAACCTCCCCCCTCAACCCTCCCTATCTCCGTAACCTCCCCCCCACAACCCTCCCTATCTCCGTAACCTCCCCCCCTCAACCCTCCCTATCTCCGTAACCTCCCCCCCCTCAACCCTCCCTATCTCTGTAACCTCCTCCAGCCCCTACAACCCTCCCTATCTCTGTAACCTCCCCCCCCACAACCATCCCTATCTCCGTAACCTCCCCCCCACAACCCTCCCTATCTCTGTAACCTCCTCCAGCCCCTACAACCCTCCCTATCTCTGTAACCTCCTCCAGCCCCTACAACCCTCCCTATCTCTGTAACCTCCTCCAGCCTCTACACTCCTCCCATCTCTGTAACCTCCTCCAGCCCCTACACCCCTCCCTATCTCTGTAACCTCCTCCAGCCTCTACACTCCTCCCATCTCTGTAACCTCCTCCAGCCCCTACGCCCCTCCCTATCTCTGTAACCTCCTCCAGCCTCTACACCCCTCCCTATCTCTGTAACCTCCTCCAGCCCCTACACCCCTCCCTATCTCTGTAACCTCCTCCAGCCTCTACACTCCTCCCTATCTCTGTAACCTCCTCCAGCCCCTACGCCCCTCCCTATCTCTGTAACCTCCTCCAGCCTCTACACTCCTCCCTATCTCTGTAACCTCCTCCAGCCCCTACGCCCCTCCCTATCTCTGTAACTCCTCCAGCCCCTACACCCCTCCCTATCTCTGTAACCTCCTCCAGCCCCTACACCCCTCCCTATCTCTGTAACCTCCTCCAGCCCCTACACCCCTCCCTATCTCTGTAACCTCCTCCAGCCCCTACGCCCCTCCCTATCTCTGTAACCTCCTCCAGCCCCTACACCCCTCCCTGTCTCTGTGACCCCCTCCAGCCCCTACACCCCTCCCTATCTCTGTAACCTCCTCCAGCCCCTACACCCCTCCCTGTCTCTGTGACCTCCTCCAGCCCCTACACCCCTCCCTATCTCTGTAACCTCCTCCAGCCCCTACACCCCTCCCTGTCTCTGTAACCTCCTCCAGCCCCTACACCCCTCCCTATCTCTGTAACCTCCTCCAGCCCCTACACCCCTCCCTATCTCTGTAACCTCCTCCAGCCCCTACACCCCTCCCTGTCTCTGTGACCTCCTCCAGCCTCAGGACTCTGAAATCTCATGCTCCTCCTTTTCTGGCCAATTCTTGATATGAATTGACCTGCAGTTAACGTCTGGCCCTCAGCTGTGGACTTACTGAACTCTGCCTCTTCCTCCTCCAACCCACACTTTAGAAACTCCCTCCTTGACAAAGCCATTGCCCCTCCATAATAGTTCCTTCTGAGGTTCGGAGCCCAATCCTTGCCCTCGCTGTGCCTCTCATTCAGTGTGAGAAAGGCGCCACGCGAATGCACTCTGCCTGCGGTGAGAATTCAGGAAGGAAGGCCTTGACAGAGCATTGACTGTTTGCTCAGTGTCCCTGGAAAACAAGAGCAGGGATGTACTTCCGAGGCTGTATAAGGCTCTGGTCAGACCCCATTTGGAGTCGTGGCCAAACAGGCCATCTAAAATGGCGACTTGCAAAGCACTCTGGGACAATTGGGCAAAACTAAAACGACAGACTGCAGCCTAAAGACAGGGACAAACAGGCTGCAACCCTGACGAGTGAATACACAGGATATGGGTCATCTCCAGGATGAAAGAGACTTTCTGGTCACGCTGGGTTGTTTACCAGACAGGAGGGCGCTGTAACCCCTTATTTGGGGGGAAGGTGTGAACTCTATGTGCCCCCAGCGCCTACAGGCATGGCCGTTGGGGACACACCCAGAGATCGGTGTGACAGCACCCGATTGGACTTTTATCGATCAGGGTGATCAAGTCCTGATCGATTGATTGGCTATGGCCAAAAGGGGCGCGAAACCCAACGGGGTATAACGGGTGCTGCGCAACCAGGAATCTCCCTCTCTCTGACCCCACAGACGAGCTACAACAACGGTGACCATCGCCAGTGACGACCAGCACGAGGAGAGCCACCACACCCGAGAAGGAAGGAAGACCGGAGCCAGAGTGCCAGACCAGACCAAAGGACCAGACTACACAGAGGACTACCGAGAGCAGAGCACAGATACAGGCCAATATCTGCTTGGGTACTCGCCAGTCACACAAAGTTAAGTCAAGGTCTTATATTGGACTTGAACTCCAGTATTCTCTGTAGGATAACTTATTGTTGGTAGGGTGGGTGATTATTAATTGTGTGTCTTAAATAAATATTGGTTGTACCAACAAGACGTCCACTCAGAGTTATTTGTCCATCGTATAAGGATTAAAACAGACTGTGCGGCAGGCACAACAGAGTATTGTGAGCAGTTTTGGGCCCCGTGTCTAAGGAAGGATGTGCCGGCCTTGGAAAGGGTCCAGAGGAGGTTCACAAGAATGATCCCTGGAATGAAGAGTTTGTCGTATGAGGAACGGTTGAGGACTCTGGGTCTGTACTCGTTGGAGTTTAGAAGGATGAGGGGGAATCTTATTGAAACTTACAGGATATTGCGAGGCCTGGATAGAGTGGACGTGGAGAGGATGTTTCCACAAGTAGAAAAAACTAGAACCAGAGGGCACAACCTCAGGCTAAAGGGACGAGCCTTTAAAACAGAGATGAGGAGGAATTTCTTCAGCCAGAGAGTGGTGAATCTGTGGAACTCTTTGCCGCAGAAGGCTGTGGAGGCCGGGGCATTGAGTGTCTGAGACAGAGACAGATAGGTTCTTGATTAATAAGGGGATCAGGGGTTAAGGGGAAAAGGCAGGAGAATGGGGATGAGAAAAATATCAGCCATGATTGAATGGCGGAACAGACTCGATGGGCCGAGTGGCCTAATTCTGCTCATATGTGCAGTTCTGGTCACCTCACTATAAGAAGGATGTGGAAGCGCTGGAAAGAGTGCAGAGGAGATTTACCAGGATGCTGCCTGGTTTGGAGGGTAGGTCTTATGAGAAAAGGTTGAGGGAGCTGGGGCTGTTCTCTCTGGAGCGGAGGAGGCTGAGGGGAGGCTTAATAGAGGTTTATAAAATGATGAAGGGGATAGATCGAGTGAACGTTCAAAGACTATTTCCTCGGGTGGATGGAGCTATTACAAGGGGGCATAACTATAGGGTTCGTGGTGGGAGATATAGGAAGGATATCAGAGGTAGGTTCTTTACGCAGAGAGTGGTTGGGGTGTGGAATGGACTGCCTGCAGTGATAGTGGAGTCAGACACTTTAGGAACATTTAAGCGGTTATTGGATAGGTACATGGAGCACACCAGGATGATAGGGAGTGGGATAGCTTGATCTTGGTTTCAGATAAAGCTCGGCACAACATCGTGGGCCGAAGGGCCTGTTCTGTGCTGTACTGTTCTATGTTCTATGTTCTATGTCTTATGGTTCCGTGGACAGAGAATATGCCACAAAATCTTGCAGTAGCTGTTGCGGAAAACGCATCGCGTTGTCCTGGCGGAGCGAGGCTGCGGGTGTCGCATGGGCTCGGAAAATATTCAGGGTGGCCCGGAACAGTTCAAGGTCATGACCCCACACGCCAACCCCGGGAGCACACGTCCCTCAGCTGAAACATTATACACTGAGGCCTAGGCTGATAAAAATCCAATGTCCTGAGTCAGGGAGGGAGAGCGGGTATCCGGGAGCTTACTCACAGACTCCTGGGGATTTCGCAATGTAACCTCTGCACTCTTCCCTCAGACAGGACTCACTGCAGCACTCTCACCCCTGTGGCGGAGGGCCTGGGGAGTCCCGGTTCACCCCCTGAATGAGACTCACACTGTTATTTCAACAGGGGAACGTCTGCGGGTGCCAGAAAACAGAACCAAATGCTGGAAGTATTTGGCAGGCCTGGGAGCAACTGTTCATCAAGATAGAGAGAGGGAGAAAGATTATATAAAGTTCCGCCCAGGATAATCCCCCCACCTTACACAGTACAGATATCCTGTGTCCGAATACAGTCCCATTCACCCATCAGCCCTATGGTCCTCCAGTCCCGACACCCCTCCCTATCTCTGTAACCTCCTCCAGACCCTGCAGCCCTCCCTATCTCTGTAACCTTCTCCAGCCCCTACAATGCTCCCTATCTCTGTAACCTCCTCCAGCCCCTACGTCCCTCCCTATCTCTGTAACCTTCTCCAGCCCCGACACCCCTCCCTATCTCTGTAACCTCCTCCAGACCCTGCAGCCCTCCCTATCTCTGTAACCTCCTCCAGACCCTGCTGCCATCCCTATCTCTGTAACCAACTCCAGCCCCGACACCCCTCCCTATCTCTGTAACCTCCTCCAGCCCCTACACCCCTCCCTATCTCTGTAACCTCCTCCACCCGCTACACCCCTCCCTATCTCTGTAACCTCCTCCAGCCCCTACACCCCTCCCTATCTCTGTAACCTCCTCCAGCCCCTACACCCCTCCCTGTCTCTGTAACCTCCTCCAGCCCCTACACCCCTCCCTGTCTCTGTGACCTCCTCCAGCCCCTACGCCCCTCCCTGTCTCTGTAACCTCCTCCAGCCTCTACACCCCTCCCTATCTCTGTAACCTCCTCCACCCGCTACACCCCTCCCTATCTCTGTAACCTCCTCCAGCCCCTACACCCCTCCCTATCTCTGTAACCTCCTCCAGCCCCTACACCCCTCCCTGTCTCTGTAACCTCCTCCAGCCCCTACACCCCTCCCTGTCTCTGTGACCTCCTCCAGCCCCTACGCCCCTCCCTGTCTCTGTAACCTCCTCCAGCCTCTACACCCCTCCCTATCTCTGTAACCTCCTCCAGCCCCTACAACCCTCCCTATCTCTGTAACCTCCTCCAGCCCCTACGCCCCTCCCTGTCTCTGTAACCTCCTCCAGCCTCTACACCCCTCCCTATCTCTGTAACCTCCTCCAGCCCCTACACCCCTCCCTATCTCTGTAACCTCCTCCAGCCCCTACACCCCTCCCTATCTCTGTAACCTCCTCCACCCCCTACACCCCTCCCTATCTCTGTAACCTCCTCCAGCCCCTACACTCCTCCCTATCTCTGTAACCTCCTCCAGCCCCTATACCCCTCCCTGTCTCTGTAACCTCCTCCAGCCCCTACACCCCTCCCTGTCTCTGTGACCTCCTCCAGCCCCTACGCCCCTCCCTGTCTCTGTAACCTCCTCCAGCCCCTACACCCCTCCCTGTCTCTGTAACCTCCTCCAGCCCCTACACCCCTCCCTGTCTCTGTAACCTCCTCCAGCCCCTACGCCCCTCCCTATCTCTGTAACCTCCTCCAGCCTCAGGACTCTGAAATCTCATGCTCCTCCTTTTCTGGCCAATTCTTGATATGAATTGACCTGCAGTTAACGTCTGGCCCTCAGCTGTGGACTTACTGAACTCTGCCTCTTCCTCCTCCAACCCACACTTTAGAAACTCCCTCCTTGACAAAGCCATTGCCCCTCCATAATAGTTCCTTCTGAGGTTCGGAGCCCAATCCTTGCCCTTGCTGTGCCTCTCATTCAGTGTGAGAAAGGCGCCACGCGAATACACTCTGCCTGCGGTGAGAATTCAGGAAGGAAGGCCTTGACAGAGCATTGACTGTTTGCTCAGTGTCCCTGGAAAACAAGAGCAGGGATGTACTTCCGAGGCTGTATAAGGCTCTGGTCAGACCCCATTTGGAGTCGTGGCCAAACAGGCCATCTAAAATGGCGACTTGCAAAGCACTCTGGGACAATTGGGCAAAACTAAAACGACAGACTGCAGCCTAAAGACAGGGACAAACAGGCTGCAACCCTGACGAGTGAATACACAGGATATGGGTCATCTCCAGGATGAAAGAGACTTTCTGGTCACGCTGGGTTGTTTACCAGACAGGAGGGCGCTGTAACCCCTTATTTGGGGGGAAGGTGTGAACTCTATGTGCCCCCAGCGCCTACAGGCATGGCCGTTGGGGACACACCCAGAGATCGGTGTGACAGCACCCGATTGGACTTTTATCGATCAGGGTGATCAAGTCCTGATCGATTGATTGGCAATGGCCAAAAGGGGCGCGAAACCCAACGGGGTATAACGGGTGCTGCGCAACCAGGAATCTCTCTCTCTCTGACCCCACAGACGAGCTACAACAACGGTGACCATCGCCAGTGACGACCAGCACAAGGAGAGCCACCACACCCGAGAAGGAAGGAAGACCAGAGCCAGAGTGCCAGACCAGACCAAAGGACCAGACTACACAGAGGACGACCGAGAGCAGAGCACAGATACAGGCCAATATCTGCTTGGGTACTCGCCAGTCACACAAAGTTAAGTCAAGGTCTTATATTGGACTTGAACTCCAGTATTCTCTGTAGGATAACTTATTGTTGGTAGGGTGGGTGATTATTAATTGTGTGTCTTAAATAAATATTGGTTGTACCAACAAGACGTCCACTCAGAGTTATTTGTCCATCGTATAAGGATTAAAACAGACTGTGCGGCAGGCACAACAGAGTATTGTGAGCAGTTTTGGGCCCCGTGTCTAAGGAAGGATGTGCCGGCCTTGGAAAGGGTCCAGAGGAGGTTCACAAGAATGATCCCTGGAATGAAGAGTTTGTCGTATGAGGAACGGTTGAGGACTCTGGGTCTGTACTCGTTGGAGTTTAGAAGGATGAGGGGGAATCTTATTGAAACTTACAGGATACTGCGAGGCCTGGATAGAGTGGACATGGAGAGGATGTTTCCACAAGTAGAAAAAACTAGAACCAGAGGGCACAACCTCAGGCTAAAGGGACGATCCTTTAAAACAGAGATGAGGAGGAATTTCTTCAGCCAGAGAGTGGTGAATCTGTGGAACTCTTTGCCGCAGAAGGCTGTGGAGGCCGGGTCATTGAGTGTCTGAGACAGAGATAGATAGATTCTTGATTAATAAGGGGATCAGGGGTTAAGGGGAAAAGGCAGGAGAATGGGGATGAGAAAAATATCAGCCATGATTGAATGGCGGAACAGACTCGATGGGCCGAGTGGCCTAATTCTGCTCATATGTGCAGTTCTGGTCACCTCACTATAAGAAGGATGTGGAAGCGCTGGAAAGAGTGCAGAGGAGATTTACCAGGATGCTGCCTGGTTTGGAGGGTAGGTCTTATGAGAAAAGGTTGAGGGAGCTGGGGCTGTTCTCTCTGGAGCGGAGGAGGCTGAGGGGAGGCTTAATAGAGGTTTATAAAATGATGAAGGGGATAGATCGAGTGAACGTTCAAAGACTATTTCCTCGGGTGGATGGAGCTATTACAAGGCGGCATAACTATAGGGTTCGTGGTGGGAGATATAGGAAGGATATCAGAGGTATGTTCTTTACGCAGAGAGTGGTTGGGGTGTGGAATGGACTGCCTGCAGTGATAGTGGAGTCAGACACTTTAGGAACATTTAAGCGGTTATTGGATAGGTACATGGAGCACACCAGGATGATAGGGAGTGGGATAGCTTGATCTTGGTTTCAGATAAAGCTCGGCACAACATCGTGGGCCGAAGGGCCTGTTCTGTGCTGTACTGTTCTATGTTCTATGTTCTATGTCTTATGGTTCCGTGGACAGAGAATATGCCACAAAATCTTGCAGTAGCTGTTGCGGAAAACGCATCGCGTTGTCCTGGCGGAGCGAGGCTGCGGGTGTTGCATGGGCTCGGAAAATATTCAGGGTGGCCCGGAACAGTTCAAGGTCATGACCCCACACGCCAACCCCGGGAGCAGACGTCCCTCAGCTGAAACATTATACACTGAGGCCTCGGCTGATAAAAATCCAATGTCCTGAGTCAGGGAGGGAGAGCGGGTATCCGGGAGCTTACTCACAGACTCCTGGGGATTTCGCAATGTAACCTCTGCACTCTTCCCTCAGACAGGACTCACTGCAGCACTCTCACCCCTGTGGCGGAGGGCCTGGGGAGTCCCGGTTCACCCCCTGAATGAGACTGACACTGTTATTTCAACAGGGGAACGTCTGCGGGTGCCAGAAAACAGAACCAAATGCTGGAAGTATTTGGCAGGCCTGGGAGCAACTGTTCATCAAGATAGAGAGAGGGAGAAAGATAATATAAAGTTCCGCCCAGGATAATCCCCCCACCTTACACAGTACAGATATCCTGTGTCCGAACACAGTCCCATTCACCCATCAGCCCTATGGTCCTCCAGTCCCGACACCCCTCCCTATCTCTGTAACCTCCTCCAGACCCTGCAGCCCTCCCTATCTCTGTAACCTTCTCCAGCCCCTACAATGCTCCCTATCTCTGTAACCTCCTCCAGACCCTGCTGCCATCCCTATCTCTGTAACCTTCTCCAGCCCCTACAATGCTCCCTATCTCTGTAACCAACTCCAGACCCTGCAGCCCTCCCTATCTCTGTAACCTCCTCCAGACCCTGCAGCCCTCCCTATCTCTGTAACCTTCTCCAGCCCCTACAATGCTCCCTATCTCTGTAACCTCCTCCAGCCCCTACGTCTCTCCCTATCTCTGTAACCTTCTCCAGCCCCGACACCCCTCCCTATCTCTGTAACCTCCTCCAGACCCTGCAGCCCTCCCTATCTCTGTAACCTCCTCCAGACCCTACACCCCTCCCTATCTCTGTAACCTCCTCCAGACCCTGCTGCCATCCCTATCTCTGTAACCTTCTCCAGCCCCGACACCCCTCCCTATCTCTGTAACCTCCTCCAGACCCTGCTGCCATCCCTATCTCTGTAACCTTCTCCAGCCCCGACACCCCTCCCTATCTCTGTAACCTCCTCCAGACCCTGCTGCCATCCCTATCTCTGTAACCTTCTCCAGCCCCTACAATGCTCCCTATCTCTGTAACCTCCTCCAGCCCCTACGTCCCTCCCTATCTCTGTAACCTCCTCCAGCCCCCACAACCCTCCCTATCTCTGTAACCTCCTCCAGACCCTGCAGCCCTCCCTATCTCTGTAACCTTCTCCAGCCCCTACAATGCTCCCTATCTCTGCAACCTTCTGCAGCCCCTACAATGCTCCCTATCTCTGTAACCTCCTCCAGCCCCTACGTCCCTCCCTATCTCTGTAACCTCCTCCAGCTCCTACGTCCCTCACTATCTCTATAACCTCTTCCAGACCCTGAAGCCCGCCATATCTCTGTAACCTTCTACAGCACCTTCAACCTTCCATATGTCTGTAACCAACTCCAGCCACTACAACCCTCCACATCTTTGTAACTCCCTCCAGCCCCTACAACCCTCCCTATCTCTGTTAGCTCCTCCAACCCCTACGTCCCTCCCTATCTCTGTAACCTCCTCCAGTCCCGACACCCCTCCCTACCTCTGTAACCTCCTCCAGCCCCCTACACCCCTCCCTATCTCTGTAACCTCCTCCAGCACCCTACACCCCTCCCTATCTCTGTAACCTGCTCCAACCCGATGGGCCGAATGGCCTCTTTCTGCACTGTAAATTCTATGATTCTATAACCTCTACAACCCTCCCTATCTCTGTAACATCCTCCAGCCCCTACAACCCTCCATATCCCTGTAACCTTCTACAGTCCCTTCAACCCTCCATATGTCTGTAACTCCCTCCAGTTCCTGCAACTCTCCCTATCTTTGTAACCCACCTCCAGCACCTAACCCTCTGTATCTCTGTAACCTCCTTCAGCCCCTACAACCCTCCATGTGTCTGTAACCACTCCAGCCCCTACACACTCCATATCTCTGAAACCTCCTCTTGCACCTACACTCCACCCTATCTCTGTAACCTCCTCCAGCCCCAACAACCCTCCCTATCTCAGTAACTTCCTCCAGTCCCGACATCCCTCCCTACCTCTGTAACCTCCTCCAGTCCCCTACACCCCTCCCTACCTCTGTAACCTCCTCCAGCCCCCTACACCCCTCCCTATCTCTGCAACCTGCTCCAACCCGATGGGCCGAATGGCCTCTTTCTGCACTGTAGATTCTATGAATCTATAACCTCTACAACCCTCCCTATCTCTGTAACCTGCTCCAACCCCTACGTCACTCCCTATTTCTCATTAAGTATTGTTTTGACCAAGTTATCTCAAATTTTCCTACGTGGGTTTGGTGTTGAAATGCGTTTGATAATGTGTCCTTTGTAACACCTTGGAACTAGGATTACGTATCTATGTTACGTAAACCACTGTTTGCTAATTGATGCCATTGCCCTGGGGCTGTGTTTGCCCAGGGAGTGAGCTGAGGCAGTGGAGGACCCAGTGAACTCCAGTTTTCCCACACCTGATCATTCATCGTAACCTGGGGTAGTCGCCTCATGATTACGTCACTGGACAACTAATCCTGAGGCCTGGAAAGGTGTCGCCAAGATGTGAGTTCCAATCTCACAACTGGCGGTGGGTGCACCAGTTGTTGAAGGTGACAGATCATGGGTATTAATGAATGTTGGGTCATTACAAAGGACAAAGGAAGATGGTTGTGATGATTGGAGGCCAATCATCTCAGGACATCTCTGCAGGAGTCCCTCAGGGCAGTGTCCTCGGCCCAACAATCTTCAGCTGCTTCATCAATGACCTTCCCTCCATCATAAGGTCAGAAGTGGGGATGTTCGCCGATGATTGCACAATGTTCAGCATGATTCGCGACTCCTCAGATACTGAATCAGTCTCTGTTCATAGAAACAGAGAAAACTACAGCACAAAACAGGCCCTTCGGCCCCACAAGTTGTGCCGAACATATCCCTACCTTTTAGGCCTACCTATAACCCTCCATCCTATTAAGTCCCATGTACTCATCCAGGAGTCTCTTAAAAGACCCTATTGAGTTTGCCTCCACCACCACTGACGGCAGCCGATTCCACTCGCCCACCATCCTCTGAGTGAAAAACTTCCCCCTAACATCTCCCCTGTGCCTACCCCCCAGCACCTTAAACCTGTGTCCTCTCGTAGCAGCCATTTCCACCCTGGGAAAAAGCCTCCGAGAGTCCACCCGATCTATGCCTCTCAACATCTTATATACCTCTATTAGGTCTCCTCTCATCCTACGTCTCTCCAAGGAGAAAAGACCAAGCTCCCTCAACCTATCCTCATAAGGCATGCCACTCAATCCAGGCAACAGCCTTGTAAATCTCCTCTGCACCCTTTCAATCTTTTCCACATCCTTCCTGTAATGAGGCGACAAGATCTGGACAGTATCCAGGTTTGGGCTGACAAGTGGCAAGTAACATTCGCCACACAAATGCCAGGCAATGACCATCACCAATAAGAGACACTCTAACCACCGCCCTTTGACATTCAATGGTGTAACCATCACTGAATCCCCCACTGTCAACATCCTTGGGGTCACCATTGACCAGAAACTCAACTGGACCCAGCCATACAAATACTGCGGTTACCAGGGCAGGTCAGAGGCTGGGAATCCTGCAGTGAGTAACTCACCTCCTGACTCCCCAAAGCCTGTCCACCATCTACAAGGCTCAAGTCCGGAGTGTGGTGGAATACTCCCCACTTGCCTGGATGGGTGCAGTTCCGACAACACTCAAGAAGCTCGACACCATCCAGGACAAAGCAGCCCCAGCTTAATTGTTACCCCTTCCACAAACATTCGCCCCCTTCCACCACTGACGCTTAGTAGCAGCTGCATGTACCATCCACAAGATGCAGTGCAGCAACTCACCAAGGATCGTAGAAACATCGAAACTAGAAGCAGGAGTAGGCCATTCGGCCCTTCAAGCCTGCTCCGTCATTCAGTTTGATCACGGCTGATCATCTAATTCAATATCCCGATCCTCCCACATTCCTTGATCCCTTAGGTATCACCTTCAAAACCCAGGACCACTTCCGTCTAGAAAGACAAGGGCAGCAGATAAATGGGAACACCCCCACCTGGAGGTTCCCCTCCAAGTCTCTCACCATCCTGACTTGGAAATATATCGGCCGTTCCTTCGCTATCGCTGGGTCAAAATCCTGGAACTCCTGCCCTAACAGCGCTGTGGGTGTACCTACACCTCAGGGACTGCAGCGGGTTCAAGAAGGCAGCTCACCCACCACCTTCTCATGGGACAGTTAGGGATGGACAATAAATACTGGTCTAGGCAGTGACGTTCATAGCCTGTGTATGAATTTAAAAAGAAACACAGTAGGACAAAAGCAATGAAATGATGGTAAACCAGCAAAAAACATTGGTTCAGACTCACAGTGCTTGAATCAAAAAGAGCAAAAACTCAGCAGGTTTGACAGTATCTGAGGAGAGCCAATAGAGCCAACGTTTTAAGTCTGAATGACCCTTTGTCAGAGTGAAGCCCTTCATTTGGGCTCTGATAAAGGGTCATCCAGACTCGAAATGTCGACTCTATTCTCTCTCCACAGATGCTGTCAGACCTGCTGGGATTTTCCAACATTTTCCGTTTTTGTTTCAGATTCCAGCTTCCGCAGTATTTTGCCTTTTATCACTGCAGGTGAGTTCTGGGTGTTACACTACAGGAAGGATGTGAACACATTGGAAAGAGTGCAGAAGAGGTTTACAAGAATGGTTCCAGCGATGGGAAACTTCAGTCATGAGGATAGATCGGAGAAAAGATTAACTGGGATGCTACTGGGGCTTGATGGTTTGAGTTATAAGGAGAGGCTGGATAGACTGGGACTCTTTTCCCTGGAGTGTAGGAGGTTTAGGAGAGATCTTACAGAGGTCTATAAAATAATGAGGGGCATAGATCAGCCAGATAGTCAATATCTCTTCCCAAAAGTAGAGGAGTCTAAAACTAGAGGGCATAAGTTTAAGGTGAGAGGGGAGAGATACAAAAGGGTCCAGAGGGGCACTTTTTTCACACAGAGGGTGGTGAGTGTCTGGAACGAGCTGCCAGAGGTAGTAGTAGAGGTGGGTACAATGTTGTGTTTTAAAAAGCATTTAGACAGTGGGTAAGATGGGTATGGAGGGATATGGGCCAAACGCGGGCAATTGGGACTACCTTCATGGTAAAAACTGGGCGGCATGGACAAGTTGGGCCGAAGGGCCTGTTTCCTCTATGACTCTATGAAGTTGTGACTGTTCTCCTAGGAAAGAATGAGGCTGAGAGATCAAAATCATGAAGGGGTTGGACAGAATAGGGAGGGAGAAACTGTTCACATTGACAGCGGGAATAACTTTAAGGCAACTGGCAAAAGAAGCAATGGCCGCAGGAGAACAATACTTTTGTTTGCAGTCATTGTTTCGGACCTGCAATGCGCTGCCTGAGAGTGTGGCAGAGAGGAAGCTTCAACTGAGGCAAGCAAAGGGGAATTGGGATCATTATGGGAAGGCATGGTGGCCCAGTGGTTAGCACTGCTGCCTCACAGCGCCAGGGATTGGGTTCGATTCCCGGCTTGGATCATTGTCTGTGCAGAATCTGCACATTCTCCCTGTGTCTGCGTGGGTTTCCTCCAGGTGCTCCGGTTTTACTCCCACAGTCCGAAAGACGTGCTGGTTAGGTGCATTGGCCGTGCTAAATTCTCCCTCAGTGTACCCGAACAGGCGCCAGACTGTGGCGATTAGGGGATTTTCACAGTAACTTCATCGCAGTGTTAATGTAAGCCTACTTGTGACTAATAAATAACTTGCTTACTTATCTGAAGGGGGGGGGGGGAAATGTACAGGGTTAGGGAGAAAGGAGCATTGGCTGAGTTACTCTTGCAGAAAATTGGCACAGATATAACGGGCCAAAGGACCCTCCTTCTGTCCGTCAACCCGGCTGTAATTTCATAATTCCAATGAAATAAATCTGGGAAGAGCAGCTTGTTGGTCGTGGCGACTGCAAAACTACTGGAACTACCCGGAAACCCATCTGGCTCAGTATCATGCCCTTCGGAGAAGGAAATTTGCCATCGGAGACCAGCCTGGCGACTTCCCCCCCCCAACACCCAGCAATGTCATTCCCCCCTCGACCGTCCTCTGGAACGCCGCACACAGCCACTCAGCCATACTCAAGGCTCTTCTCAAGGGCAATTTGGGTTGGGGAAACGAAACGTTGGCCATGGCAGTGGGGCCCACGCGCTTTGAATGAATTGAAAAGAAGGTCATCAGTTGACATTCAGAGCACGGGGGGGGGCGTTAGAAAATGAGCCAAGACGCATTTACGCAGTCAGGAAAGGTCATCCACATTGGCGCCCTGCCGCAGGAAGGGGGACAGTGTTGTCATGGTGATGCCACCGGTCCAGGCTAATACTCTGAGGGATACGGGTCTGAATCCTACCGCGGCAGTTAATGGGATTTAATGGGATTAATCAGTGGATCTGGAAGGATAAAGCTGGGCTCAGCAACGGTGACCATCAAACTATCATCGATTGTCGGAAAAACCCATCTCGTTCACTAACGTCCTTTCGGGAAGGAAATCTGCCGTCCTTACCTGGTCTGGCCTACACGTGACTCCAGAGCCAGAGCAATGTGGTTGACTCTTAACTGCCCCCCGCAGTGTACTGAGCAAGTCACTCAGTTCAAAGAACAAAGAACAATACAGCACAGGAACAGGCCCTTCGGCCCTCCAAGTCCGCGCCGCTCCCTGGTCCAAACTAGACCATTCTTTTGTATCCGTCCATTCCCACTCTGTTCATGTGGCTATCTAGATAAGTCTTAAATGTTCCCAGTGTGCCCGCCTCCACCACCTTGCCCGGCAGCGCATTCCAGGCTCCCACCACCCTCTGTGTAAAATATGTCCTTCTGATATCCGTGTTAAACTTCCCCCCCCCTCACCTTGAACCTATGACCCCTCGTGAACGTCACCACCGACCTGGGAAAAAGCTTCCCACCGTTCACCCTATCTATGCCTTTCATAATTTTATACACCTCTATTAGGTCACCCCTCATCCTCCGTCTTTCCAGTGAGAACAACCCCAGTTTACCCAATCTCTCCTCATAACTAAGCCCCTCCATACCAGGCAACATCCTGGTAAACCTCCTCTGTACTCTCTCCAAAGCCTCCACATCCTTCTGGTAGTGTGGCGACCAGAACTGGACGCAGTATTCCAAATGCGGCCGAACCAACGTTCTATACAACTGCAACATCAGACCCCAACTTTTATACTCTATGCCCCGTCC
Source organism: Mustelus asterias (assembly GCF_964213995.1). NCBI lineage: Eukaryota > Metazoa > Chordata > Chondrichthyes > Carcharhiniformes > Triakidae > Mustelus > Mustelus asterias. Next base: position 65,671 of record NW_027591530.1, on the reverse strand, counting down.
TATAAAGGCAAACATGCCATATGCCTTATTCACCACCTTCTCCACCCGTGACGTCACCTTCAAGGATCTGTGGACCTGCACACCCAGGTCCCTCTGCGTATCTACCCCCTTTATGGTTCTGCCATTTATCGTATAGCGCCCCCCCTACATTAGCTCTACCAAAATGCATCACTTCGCATTTATCTGGATTGAACTCCATCTGTCATTTCTTTGCCCAAATTCAAGGGCCAACTCAGAATGGACAACAAAAGCTGGGCCCAGCCAGCGACCCATGAATGAAGAAACGGTTAAAGAGCAACCAATTAAAGGGATACTCAGAAGGATACAGGTGAGAGAAATGGGTGAGGTCAGTGGTTCATCCTCTGACCTTTACACGTCACCCTTTGGGGTCAGGGGTCAAACTCACCACAGTTGCCAGAGGAGATGAGGGACTCCACTCACTGATGTTTTCCATGGTGGAAATTATGGTGGTTGATTGGAAACAGTCCCAGGAGAATAACTGACCTGGTGGCTTGTTTTCTACTCAGAGAAACATAGAAACCAGAATCAGGATCGATTATGTGTGCATCCATGGCCAGGCCACCATTTATTGCCCATCCCTAATTGCCCCTTGAGAAGGTGTTGGTGAGCTGCCTGCTTGAACTGCTGCAGTCCATGTGGTGTAGACCATAAGACCACAAGATATAGGAGCAGAATTAGGCCATTTGGCCCATCAAGTCTGCTCCACCATTCAATCATGGCTGATATTTTTCTCAACCCCATTCTCCCACCTTTTCCCCGTAACCTTTGACCCCCTTACCAATCAAGAATCTATCTATCTCTGTCTTAAAAATCCTCAAGCTTCCTCTGTGGCAATGAATTCCACAGATTTACCACCCTCTGACTGAAGAAATTCCTCCTCATTTCGGTTCCAAAAAGTCGTCCCTTTACTCTGAAGCTGTGCTCCCAGATCCTAGTCTTTCCCACTAATGGGAACATCTTCCCCACTTCCACTCTATCCAGGTCTTTCACTATTCTGTAAGTTTCAATGAGATCCCCCCTCATCCTTCTAAACTCCATCGAGTACAGACCCAGAGTCCTCAAACACTCCTCATACGACAAGCTTTTCATTCCCCGGATTGCACTCGTGAACCTCCTCTGGACCCTCTCCAAGGCCAGCACATCTTTCCTTGAGTAAGAAGTTTCACAACACCAGGTTAAAGCCCAGGTTTATTTGGTGTCATGAGCTTTCGGAGCGCTGCTCCTTCATCAGGTGAGTGATGATCAGGTGAGAGACTCACCTGATGAAGGAGCAGTGCTCCAAAAGCTCGTGACACCAAATAGACCTGTTGGACTTTAACCTGGTGTTGTGAGACTTCTTACTGTGCCCACCCCAGTCCAATGCTGGCATCTCCACATCTTAGACCATAAGACCATAAGACATAGGAGCAGAAATAGGCCACTCGGCCCATCGAGTCTGCTCCGCCATTCAGTCATGGCTGATATTTTTCTCATCCCCATTCTCCTGCCTTTTCCCCATAACCCCTGATCCCCTGATTAATCAAGAACCTATCTATCTCAGTCTTAAAGACACTCAATGACCCGGCCTCCTTCTGCGGCAAAGAGTTCCACAGATTCACCACTCTCTGGCTGAAGAAATTCCTCCTCATCTCTGTTATAAAGGATCGTCCCTTTAGCCTGAGGTTGTGCCCTCTGGTTCTAGTTTTTCCTACTAATGGAAACATCCTCTCCACGTCCACTCTATCCAAGCCTCGCAGTATCCTGTAAGTTTCAATAAGATCCCCCCTCATCCTTCTAAACTAATCTTTTCTTAAGTGTAGGTACACCCATAGTGCTGTTAGGGAGGGAGTTCCAGGATTTTGATGCAGCGACAGTGAAGGAACGGTGATATATTTCCAAGTTGGGAGTGACTTGGAGGGGAACCTCCAGGTGGTGGTGTTCATGTGAGGTGGATGGAGTGTCGATCAAGTGGGATGCTTTTCTAGTCATTTATCACAACAGGTTCATCCACCCTTTTATTTCTTCACATTTCTCTCTCTCTCGTTCTCTCTGTCTCCCTCTCATCCCCCCTCCGTTTTTCTCTCTCTTTCGCAATGGCGGTTTCTGTCTCAGCCTGTGGCTGGTGGTTACGGCTGGATCCTGGATCTGGCCAGTGGAGAGTGCAGAGATTCAGGCCCGTGGACTCCCACGTCAAAGCTGAGGCTTGTGCCACATTCGAAAGGCAGCTCGCATTCCTGGCTCTGTCTCGCTCCGTCAAGCGGGAAACTCGCTGGCAGAAACAGTGGCATTTCGAGAAGATTAGTAAAAATAGACAAAGCAGTCTGGGGAGGATTGACGCAAGTGTTTAATGATGTGGAAAAGGTCAGCCAATAGGAAAACTGGCACCCAACCAACAGAAAGAATTAGCTTGCATTTAAGCATCGCCTTTCATCACCTCAGGATATCCCAAAGCACTAACCGGGCAGCTAGTACCACCATGCAGAAACTGGCCATTCTGCCCATCTGCTGCTGTTTCTTGCTCCAGGTGGGCCTTGCCCCATGCCTACCCCGCTTCTCCATTTCACCCACTCAACAAATTTCCTCTCAGTGTCAGTCAGGGGGATTTCTGGGGTAAATACATGGGTTTTTAAAAAAATATTCATTCGAGGGACATGAGCGCCGCTGGCCAGGCCAGCATTTATTGCCCACCCCTACAGAGCGAGACTGCGGATAGTTGGGAACCTGTCTCGGGGGCAGGGAATTCATATGGTGTTCGTGGAAGTGGAAATGACTAGGGTTGGGAAGCATTTTCCGATCAGGGCCATTGTGATCTCCTGGACTCGTTTCGATCGCCTCAGGGGGTCGGAGAGGAATTTCCCCGATTTTTTTCCCCCATATTGGCCCTGGGGTTCTCACTCTGGGTTTTCGCCTCTCCCTGGAGATCACATGGTCTGGAATGGGGGGGTGGGGGTAAGCTAATAGGTTGTGATGAACAAAGCATCGTAGCTGTGAGGGACAGCTCGGTGGATAGGATATTAGTTTGTAGATAGGCTGGAAAATTGGGCGGGGATCCTGGATTCAGGATTCAATCCTGGACCGGGGAGCGGCGCGGGCTTGGAGGGCCGAGGGGCCTGTTCCTGTGCTGTATTGTTCTTTGTTCTTTGTTGTTCTTTGCCCTTGAGAAGGTGGTGGTGAGCTGCCTTCCTGAATCGCTGCAGTCCATGTTCTGTGGGTTGACCCACAATGCCTTTAGGGAGGGAATTCCAGGATTTTGACACAGCGATTGCGAAGGAACGGTGATATATTCCCAAGTCAGGATGGTGAGTGGCTTGGAGGGGAACTTGCAGGTGGTGGTGTTCCCATTTATCTGCTGCCCTTGTCCTTCTGGATGGAAGTGGTTGTGGGTTTTGAAGGTGCTGTCTCAGGATCTTTGGTGAATTGCTGCAGTGCTATCTCAATGGAAACAAATTAAAACATGCTACCGTGCAAAGGGACCTGGGGGTCCTTGTGCATGAGACGCAAAAGCCCAGTCTGCAGGTACAACAGGTGATCAAGAAGGCAAATGGGATGTTGGCCTATATTGCGAAGGGGATAGAATATAAAAGCAGGGATGTCTTGATGCACCTGTACAGGGCATTGGTGAGGCCGCAGCTGGAATACTGTGTGCAGTATTGGTCCCCTTATATGAGGAAGGATATATTGGCATTGGAGGGAGTGCAGAGAAGGTTCACCAGGTTGATACCGGAGATGAGGGGTTTGGATTATGAGGAGAGGCTGAGGAGATTGGGTTTGTACTCGTTGGAGTTTAGAAGGATGAGGGGGGATCTTATGGAGACTTATAAGATAATGCGGGGGCTGGATAGGGTGGAGGCGGAGAGATTCTTTCCACTTAGTAAGGAAGTGAAAACTAGAGGACACAGCCTCAAAATAAAGGGGGGTCGGTTTAAGACAGAGTTGAGGAGGAACTTCTTCTCCCAGAGGGTGGTGAATCTCTGGAATTCTCTGCCCACTGAGGTGGTGGAGGTTACCTCGCTGAATATGTTTAAAGCGCGGATGGATGGATTCCTGATCGGTAAGGGAATTAAGGGTTATGGGGATCAGGCGGGTAAGTGGTACTGATCCACGTCACATCAGCCATGATCTTATTGAATGGCGGGGCAGGCTCGAGGGGCTAGATGGCCTACTCCTGCTCCTATTTCTTATGTTCTTATGTTCTTATCTTGTAGAGAGTACACACTGCTGCTACTGAGCCTCGGTGCTGGAGGGAGCGGATGTTTGTAGATGTGGTGCCAATCAAGCAAGACTGGATGGTGCCAAGCTTCTTGAGTGTTGTTGGAGCCGCACCCATCCAGGCAACTGGGGAGGATTCTATCACACTCCTGACTTGTGCCTTGTAGATGGTGGACAGGCTTTGGGGAGTCAGGAGGTGAGTTACTCGCCGCAGTATTCCCAGCCTCTGACCTGCTCTTGTAGCCACTCTGTTTATGTGGTGAGTCCAGTTGAGTTTCTGGTCAATGGTAACCCCAAGGATGTTGATTACGGGGATAGGGTCTGGGTTTCAGTGCAGGTTGGATGGGCCGAATGCGCTCCTTCTGCACCGTAGGGGTTCTGTATGATTCTATCTCTTTTTATCCTTTCTTCCCTCATGCCACAGAAACCTACAAAATTCTGACAGGGACCAGACAGATTAGATGGAGGGAGGATGTTTCCAATGGCGGGGGAGTCCAGAATCAGGGGTTAGAACATAGAACAGTACAGTACAGAACAGGCCCTTCAGCCCACGATGTTGTGCCGAGCTTTATCTGAAACCAAGATCAAGCTATCCCACTCCCTATCATCCTGGTGTGCTCCATGTGCCTATCCAATAACCGCTTAAATGTTCCTAAAGTGTCTGACTCCACTATCACTGCAGGCAGTCCATTCCACACCGCAACCACTCTCTGCGTAAAGACCCTACCTCTGATATCCTTCCTATATCTCCCACCATGAACCCTATAGTTATGCCCCCTTGTAATAGCTCCATCCACCCGAGGAAAGTCTTTGAACGTTCACTCTATCTATCCCCTTCATCATTTTATAAACCTCTATTAAGTCTCCCCTCAGCCTCCTCCACTCCAGAGAGAACAGCCCTAGCTCCCTCAACCTTTCCTCATAAGACCTTCCCTCCAAACCAGGCAGCATCCTGGTAAATCTCCTCTGCACTCTTTCCAGCGCTTCCACATCCTTCTTATAGTGAGGTGACCAGAACTGCACACAATATTCCAAATGTGGTCTCACCAAGGTCCTGTACAGTTGCAGCATAACCCCACGGCTCTTAAACTCCAACCCCCTGTTAATAAAAGCTAACACACTATAGGCCTTCTTCACAGCTCTATCCACTTGAGTGGCAACCTTTAGAGATCTGTGGATATGAACCCCAAGATCTCTCTGTTCCTCCACAGTCTTCAGAACCCTACCTTTGACCCTGTAATCCACATTTAAATTAGTCCTACCAAAATGAATCAGTCTGAGGATACAGGGTCACCTTTTTAGGACAGAGGTGAGGAGAAATGTATTCACCTCGAGAGCGGTGAGCCTGTGGAATTCACTACCACAGAAAATAGCTGAGGCCCAAATTTTGAATGCTTTCAAGAAGCAGTTAGGCATAGCTCTCGGGGTTAAGGGGATCAAAGGATATGGGAGGAAGGTGCAATCATTGAGTTGGACGATGAGCCATGACCATGAATGGTAGAGCAGGCTTGAAGGGTCGAATGGCCATCTCCTGCTCCTGTTTTCCAAGTTTCTAAGTTTATCCAGCTTCCTCCCTAAATCCATTCACATTATTCACCTCAAACAATCCCTCGTGTGGGAGTGGTTTCCACATTCTCCACAACATCTAGGGAAAGGTCTTCCTCCTCAATTCCCCATCGGATCATCGAAAATCGACGGCCCCCACTTGCCAGACTCTCCTAAAACTGGAAATACCGTCCTCTCCACCTCCAACCCTCTGAAAGTTTGGAAAACCTCAGTCAGGGTTCTTTGTTTTGAGGGAAAGGAGTCACAAACTGCCCACAACAGCCTGACACAGAAAATCCTCCCATATCAGCATTCATTCTGCCAGATCTTTCTTAGACCAGGTCAGGGGCCTCAGCATTCCCTTTATACCGGGGACACCAGGACTGTGCACAAAGATTCCCAATGCGATAGGGAGACCGGAACTGTGCACAGTGACTCCCAGTGTGATACGGAGACTGGAACTGTGCACAGTGACTCCCAGTGTGATACAGAGACTGGAACTGTGTACAGTGACTCCCAGTGTGATACGGAGACCGGAACTGTGCACAGTGACTCCCAGTGTGATACAGAGACCGGAACTGTGCACAGTGACTCCCAGTGTGATACAGAGACCGGAACTGTGTACAGTGACTCCCAGTGTGATACAGAGACCGGAACTGTGCACAGTGACTCCCAGTGTGATACAGAGACCGGAACTGTGCACAGTGACTCCCAGTGTGATACGGAGACCGGAACTGTGCACAGTGACTCCCAGTGTGATACAGAGACCGGAACTGTGCACAGTGACTCCCAGTGTGATACAGAGACCGGAACTGTGCACAGTGACTCCCAGTGTGATACGGAGACCGGAACTGTGCACAGTGACTCCCAGTGTGATACAGAGACCGGAACTGTGCACAGTGACTCCCAGTGTGATACAGAGACCGGAACTGTGCACAGTGACTCCCAGTGTGATACGGAGACCGGAACTGTGCACAGTGACTCCCAGTGTGATACAGAGACCGGAACTGTGCACAGTGACTCCCAGTGTGATACAGAGACCGGAACTGTGCACAGTGACTCCCAGTGTGATACGGAGACCGGAACTGTGTACAGTGACTCCCAGTGTGATACAGAGACCGGAACTGTGCACAGTGACTCCCAGTGTGATACAGAGACCGGAACTGTGCACAGTGACTCCCAGTGTGATACAGAGACTGGAACTGTGCACACTGACTCCCAGTGTGATACAGAGACTGGAACTGTGTACAGTGACTCCCAGTGTGATACAGAGACCGGAACTGTGCACAGTGACTCCCAGTGTGATACGGAGACTGGAACTGTGCACAGTGACCCCCAGTGTGATACAGAGACCGGAACTGTGCACAGTGACTCCCAGTGTGATACAGAGACCGGAACTGTGCACAGTGACTCCCAGTGTGATACAGAGACCGGAACTGTGCACAGTGACTCCCAGTGTGATACAGAGACCGGAACTGTGCACAGTGACTCCCAGTGTGATACAGAGACCGGAACTGTGCACAGTGACTCTCTGTAACCTCCTCCCGCATCTACAATCCTCCCTATCTCTGTAACCTCCTCGGCCCCGACAACCCTCGCCATTTCTGTAACCTCCTCCAACCCCTACAATCCTCCTTAGCCCAGTAACCTCCTCCAGCCCCGACAACACACCCTATCTCTGGAACCTCCTCCAGCCCTGCACCGCTCCCTATCTCTGTAACCTCCTCCAGCCTCGACAACCCTCCCTATCTCTGTAACCTCCTCCAGTACCAGTCGGTGCTTGTTTTGGAAATGCTGGTCTGTTTTAGTTGCTGCTGTCTGGTTTTGCTCTCTACTTCCTTTCCTTTGAAGGATAATGAATGTTTTTGCTGATGTGGTTTTGTGGTAATCCATTGCGTCTGTCCCTCGGTCCCAGGCAGGAAGCAATGCAAATCAGCTCAACGTCCTCCCATTGGGACATTCCTGCCATTCCAGAGAGATTCACTCGACTTTCTCAGGAGCCTCAGGAAATTCGGCATCTCCACTACAATTCACCAACTGTTACAGATGCACCATAGAAAGCATTCTTTCTGGTTGTATCACAGCTTGGTATGGCTCCTGCTCTGCCCAAGACCGCAAGGAACTACAAAGGGTTGTGAATGTAGCCCAATCCATCACGCAAACCAGCCTCCCACCCATTGACTCTGTCTACACTTCTCGCTGCCTTGGCAAAGCAGCCAGCATAATTAAGGACCTCACGCACCCCGGACATTCTCTCTTCCACCTTCTTCCGTCGGGAAAAAGATACAAAAGTCTGAGGTCACGTACCAACCGACTCAAGAACAGCTTCTTCCCTGCTGCTGTCAGACTTTTGAATGGACCTACCTCACATTAAGTTGATCTTTCTCTGCACCCTAGTTATGACAGTAACAATACATTCTGCACTCTCTCCTTTCCTTCTTACCTTTGTACTCTATGCACGGTAAGCACTGTATGGTGCGCAAGAAAGAATACTTTTCATTGTATCACAATGTGTGTGGCAAAAATAAATCAAATTGAAAAAAATTCCAGTGTTTGTATCAACCACTCCCAGGACTGTATCTAACCCCGTGCTGTACCTGTCCTGGGAGTGATTGATGGGGGACAGTGTAGAGGGAGCTTTACTCTGTATCTAACCCCGTGCTGTACCTGTCCTGGGAGTGTTTGATGGGGACAGTGTAGAGGGAGCTTTACTCTGTATTTAACCCCGTGCTGTACCTGTCCTGGGAGTGTTTGATGGGGGACAGTGTAGAGGGAGCTTCACTCTGTATCTAACCCCGTGCTGCACCTGTCCTGGGAGTGTTTGATGGGGGACAGTGTAGAGGGAGCTTTACTCTGTATCTAACCCCGTGCTGTACTTGTCCTGGGAGTGTTTGATGGGGGACAGTGTAGAGGGAGCTTTACTCTGTATCTAGCCCCGTGCGTACCTGTCCTGGGAGTGTTTGATGGGGACAGTATAGAGGGAACTTTACTCTGTATCTAACCCCGTGCTGTACTTGTCCTGGGAGTGTTTGATGGGGGACAGTGTAGAGGGAGCTTTACTCTGTATCTAGCCCCGTGCGTACCTGTCCTGGGAGTGTTTGATGGGGACAGTATAGAGGGAACTTTACTCTGTATCTAACCCCGTGCTGTACCTGTCCTGGGAGTGTTTGATGGGGGACAGTGTAGAGGGAGCTTTACTCTGTATCTAGCCCCGTGCGTACCTGTCCTGGGAGTGTTTGATGGGGGACAGTGTAGAGGGAGCTTTACTCTGTATCTAACCCCGTGCTGTACCTGTCCTGGGAGTGTTTGATGGGGGACAGTGTGGAGGGAGCTTTACTCTGTATCTAACCCCGTGCTGTACCTGTCCTGGGAGTGTTTGATGGGGACAGTGTGGAGGGAGCTTTACTCTGTATCTACCTCTGTGCTGTATCTGAACTGGGATCTCTCAGTTCCAACACAGTTTGGGAAACGCAGAGAAGTATTTAGTCCACCAGCACTGATTGGGATCAGATGTACTGAGGGAAGGAGAACGAGCCTTCACTGCAGCACAATGTAACACTCAGTCCCAGCTGTGGAAATAAGTTTAACAAGTTTTTTAAAAAGTCACTGACATTTCCTGAACGTGGTGGAGGTGCTGTGTAAATAGTGAGTGTGAAAGCACTGAGGTGTATTCTGTCTGCTCTCCCCGTGCAGTCTCTGCTAAATCCCCCTGAGCCGATTTCACACATCCTGTAAAATTGGGCCGACGTGAGGGGAAAGTACTGTCGTCATTCTCTGCCCCTCTGGGTCACGAGATCCTGAAGACCAAGGCCAGCGTGCCTCCTCCGAGTGCAGGAAAACCCCAGGATCCAGTCTCGGCCTAGTGCCCAGGATCAGTGTGATGATGGCACATTGGGGCGATCCTCCACTCCTCCTCCCTGTATCGGGGACAGACTGAGAGAAAAGTAGGTGGAAAAAACATGTTTGAACCGACCAACAGGGGCCCATTCTCATTAATGTTTTATTCACAGGAAGTGGGTGTCGCTGGCTGGGCCAGCATTTATTGCCCATTCCGAATTGCCCCTTGAGATGGCGGTGGTGAGCTGCCTTCTTGAACCCGCTGCAGTCCCGGAGGTGTAGGTACACCCACAGCGCTGTTAGAGAGGGAGCTCCAGGATTTTGACCCAGCGACAGTGAAGGAACAGCCGTTATATTTCCAAGTCAGGATGGTGAGTGACTGGGAGAGGGACCTCCAGGTGGTGGTGTCCCAGGTATCTGCTGCCTTGTCCTTCTAGATGGTAATGGTAGTGGGTTTGGAAGGTGCTGCTATGTTGGGTGCGTCCGGCCACCCACCCTGTCCTCTGGTCTGGCTGAGGCTTAGGCTGGCCTGAATGGCCTCACTTCAACTGAAGTTGTTAAGTGGCCAATTACTGATTGATTCAGGCCAGTTTCCTGCCAAGGCTTAAAATGAACCGAGTACAGGCTCAGACAGGAAGTGAGGAGAGGGCATGCGGGGGCTCGGGGGGTTGTCAGTTACATCGGCAGACTCCTTTCCACATTGGGTGCTCCCAACGCCACCCTGTCCCCAGGTCTTTCATCACCCCATCATCCTTCCCCTCCCTCTTCTTCGCCAACATCCCCACATCCCTCCTGCCCAACTCCAACTGGCCCTCAGCTCCCAACCCCGGAGAGTGCGAGCAATGGGGAGAGCCATTGACAGCAGAGGGACTGGAAAATCCCACACTCAGTCTTCAGGCAACGACAGCGGAAGGACTGGAAAATCCCACCCTCAGTCTCCAGGCAATGACAGCGGAAGGACTGGAAAATCCCACCCTCAGTCTCCAGGTGACGGCAGCAGAGGGACTGGAAGCTCCCACACTCAGTCTCCAGGCAATGACAGCGGAGGGACTGGAAGTTCCCACCCTCAGTCCCCAGGCAATGACAGCAGAGGGACTGGAAGATCCCACTGTCAGTATCCAGGCAATGTCTGCAGAGGGACTGGAAGATCCTACCATCAGCCTCCAGTCAATGACAGCGGAGGGACTGGAAGATCCCACCCTCAGTTTCCAGGCAATAACAGCAGAGGGACTGGAAGATCCCACCCTCAGTCTCCAAGCAATGACAGCGGAGGGACTGGAAGATCCAACCCTCAGCCTCCAGGCAATAACAGCAGAGGGACTGGAAGATCCCACCCTCAGTCTCCAGGGGATGACAGCAGAGGGACTGGAAGATCCCACCCTCAGTCTCCAGGGGATGACAGCGGAGGGACTGGAAGATCCCACCCTCGCTCTCCAGGTATTTTCACGGTGGCACAGTGGTTAGCACTCCTGCCTCACAGCGCCAGGGACCCGGGTTCAATTCCAGCCTCGGGTCACTGTCTGTGTGGAGTTTGCACATTCTCCCCGTGTCTGCGTGGGTTTCCTCCGGGTGCTCCGGTTTCCTCCTACAGTCCAAAGATGTGCGGGTTAGGGTGGATTGGCCATGCTAAATTGCCCTTTAGTAGTTTCAGGGGATAAGGCATGGTAAATGCACGGGGTTACAGGATAGGGCGGGGGAGAGTGCATGGGTCAGGTACCCACTCGATGGTGGCAGGGGATTCGAGCGGCGCATAGAATACCAGCAGGGACCGGAGGGCAGAATGGCCTCTGCCTGTTCAGTATATAGTAAGAGGTCTCACAACACCAGGTTAAAGTCCAACAGGTTTATTTGGTAGCAAATACCATAAGCTTTCGGAGCACTGCTCCTTCGTCAGATGAAGTGGAAATCTGCTCTCAAATTTCCATTCCATCTGACGAAGGAGCAGTGCTCCGAAAGCTTATGGTATTTGCTACCAAATAAACCTGTTGGACTTTAACCTGGTGTTGTGAGACTTCTTACTGTGTTCACCCCAGTCCAACGCCGGCATCTCCACATCATGTTCAGTATATTCCAGGTAATTGTCTACAGCTGACCAGAAGCTTGGCAAAGAAGTAGGTTTTAAATGGCGTCTTGACGGAGTCCAAAGAGGGAGAGTTGCAGCGGTTTAGAGAGACAACTCCCAGCAACTGGGGGAGGAATTAAAACCAACATGAGCAAGGAATAGAGGAACGAGGAAACCCAGGCTGGAGGAGGTTACAGAGATAGGGAGGGTTGTAGGGGCTGGAGGAGGATCCAGGGATAGGGAGGGTTGGAGGGGCTGGAGGAGGTTACAGAGATAGGGAGGGTTGTAGGGGCTGGAGGAGGCTACAGAGATAGGGAGGGGTGTAGGGGCTGGAGGAGGTTACAGAGATAGGGAGGGTTGTAGGAGCTGGAGGAGGCTACAGAGATAGGGAGGGTTGGAGGGGCTGGAGGAGGTTATAGAGATAGGGAGGGTAGTAGGGGCTGGAGGAGGTTTCAGAGATAGGGAAGGTTGTAGGTACTGGAGGAGGTTTCAGAGATAGGAAGGGTTATCGGGGCTGCAGAAGGTTATAGAGATAGGGAGGGTTGGAGGGGCTGGAGGAGGTTACAGAGATAGGGAGGGTTGGAGGGATGGAGGAGGTTACAGAGATAGAGAGGGATGGAGGAGCTGGATGACGTTACAGAAAAGCAGCACTGTGTGCTGATTGGCTGAGTGCGTTTTGTTGTAGGTTGGGTCTGTTTGCACTCAATGTCCAGGCCCCCCCCCATGAACCCCCCCCCCCTCCGCGCCCCCCCCCCACCCCATTCCACCCCCCCCCCCCCCCGTGCCACCCCCCTCCCCCCGGGCGCTGGCTCCACCCCCACGCCCAGCCACCACCCCCACGTCCCCGCACCCTGCACACTCCCCACCCCCCCTCCCCCACTCTGTCCCCAATCTGTCCTGAAGCTGACTTTCCCACAATGGGTAAGGAGCTGCACCCGCTCCCCAGGCCCTACCGCCAGCCCGTGCAGGACCTGCCCACTCCCCAGGCCCTACCGCCAGCTCGTACAGGGCCTGCCCACTCCCCAGGCCCTACCGCCAGCTCGTACAGGGCCTGCCCACTCCCCAGGCCCTACCGCCAGCCCGTACAGGACCTGCCCACTCCCCAGGCCCTACCGCCAGCCCGTACAGGGCCTGCCCACTCCCCAGGCCCTACCGCCAGCTCGTACAGGGCCTGCCCACTCCCCAGGCCCTACCGCCAGCCCGTGCAGGACCTGCCCGCTCCCCAGGCCCTGTCGCCAGCCCGTGCAGGACCTGCCCGCTCCCCAGGCCCTGCTGCCAGCCCGTGCAGGACCTGCCCGCTCCCCAGGCCCTGCTGCCAGACTGTGCAGGACCTGCCCGCTCCCCAGGCCCTACCGCCAGCCCGTACAGGGCCTGCCCACTCCCCAGGCCCTACCGCCAGCCCGTACAGGACCTGCCCGCTCCCCAGGCCCTCCCGCCAGCCCGTGCAGGACCTGCCCGCTCCCCAGGCCCTACCGCCAGCCCGTGCAGGACCTGCCCGCTCCCCAGGCCCTACCGCCAGCCCGTGCAGGACCTGCCCGCTCCCCAGGCCCTACCGCCAGCCCGTGCAGGACCTGCCCGCTCCCCAGGCCCTACCGCCAGCCCGTACAGGACCTGCCCACTCCCCAGGCCTTGCTGCCAGACTGTGCAGGACCTGCCCGCTCCCCAGGCCCTGCTGCCAGCCCGTGCAGGACCTGCCCGCTCCCCAGGCCCTACCGCCAGCCCGTGCAGGACCTGCCCGCTCCCCAGGCCCTGTCGCCAGCCCGTACAGGACCTGCCCGCTCCCCAGGCCCTGTCGCCAGCCCGTGCAGGACCTGCCCGCTCCCCAGGCCCTGTCGCCAGCCCGTACAGGACCTGCCCGCTCCCCAGGCACTGCCGCCAGCCCGTACAGGACCTGCCCGCTCCCCAGGCCCTGTCGCCAGCCCGTACAGGACCTGCCCGCTTCCCAGGCCTTGCTGCCAGCCCGTGCAGGACCTGCCCGCTCCCCGGGCCTTGCTGCCAGCCCGTGCAGGACCTGCCCGCTCCCCAGGCCTTGCTGCCAGCCCGTGCAGGACCTGCCCGCTCCCCGGGGAGCGCTGGTGTTTTCCTTCCCCCGGAGTGCCTGAAGCTGTGTCTGGATTAGTGCAGACAGCTGACCGCTTGTTTGCTTGTTTGTTTGTTCAGCACCGCTCGACCCAGGTCCCGCCCGCCCACACACTGCAGAGCAAACAAACACGTCTTAATTCACAACAAGATCAGCCAGTCAGGCCCCCCCCTCAGCAGCAGCCTGAGGCCTGCTCAAACTCTGGGGACACGGGAGGCTTGACATGAAGTTCCACATGCAGCTCTCTCCTGTTGGCTGGGGGAATCTGGACCGCCTGTCCGACCCTCCTGTCCCTGTAAGCTTGGTGACTCGAGGAGGAAGGGCTGAGGGCCAGGAGAGAGAGAGGAGATGATTCACACATCAGTGGAGAACATGCCCCTGTCTACATCAACTGGGATAAGGTGGAAATGGTCGAGAGCTTCAAGTTTTTAGGTGTCCAGATCACCAACAACCTGTCCTGGTCCCCCCACGCCGACACTATAGTTAAGAAAGCCCACCAACGCCTCTACTTTCTCAGAAGACTAAGGAAATTTGGCCTGTCAGCTACAACTCTCACCAACTTTTACAGATGCCCCACAGAAAGCATTCTTTCTGGTTGTATCACAGCTTGGTCTGGCTCCTGCTCTGCCCAAGACCGCAAGGAACTACAAAAGATCGTGAATGTAGCCCAATCCATCACTCAAACCAGCCTCCCATCCATTGACTCTGTCTACACTTCCCTCGACAAAGCAGCCAGCATAATTAAGGACCCCACGCACCCCGGACATTCTCTCTTCCACCTTCTTCCGTTGGGAAAAAGATACAAAAGTCTGAGGTCACATACCAACCGACTCAAGAACAGCTTCTTCCCTGCTGCTGTCAGACTTTTGAATGGACCTATCTAATATTAAAGTGATCTTTCTTTACACCTGGAGTGGTACGGTAGCACAGTGGTTAGCACTGCTGCCTCACAGCGCCAGAAGACCCTGGTTCGATTCCTGACTTGGGTCACCACCTGTGTGGAGTTTGTACATTCTCCCCGTGTCTGTGTGAGTTCCCTCCGGGTGCTCCAGTTTCCTCCCACATGCTAAAAGACGTGCTGGTTAGGGTGCATTGACCTGAACAGGTGCTGGACTGTGGTGGCTAGGGGAATTTCACAGTAACTTCATTGCAGTGTTAATGTAAGCCTTACTTGTGACTCATAAATAAAGTTTTATGCCTGTAACACTACATTCTGCACCCTCTTCTCTCCTTTGTACTCTATGAACGGTATGTTTTGTCTGTATAGCGTGCAAGAAACAATACTTTTCACTGAATCCAATACCTGTGACAATATTGAATCAAATCAAACTTTTCAGGCACAGGGTTGGACGAACCCACTGTAAGACCCCAACATGACGAAAGGGAGCCGGGCCTGTTAAAGTTTATTTATTAGTCACAAGAAAGGCTTACATTAACACTGCAATGAAGTTACTGTGAAAGTCCCCTAGTCGCCACAATCTGGCGCCTATTCGGGCCAGGCCACCATTTTTCGGTTCGGCTGCCAGACGGAGGCTCCCGATAGGCCAGGGGGAGCGGGGGGAGGACAGACCCGGTGACTGAGTGTCCCTGGGGGCTTTATCACATGACATGTCCCCACATACCGGCCTTTGATTGGCCCTCACATCCGTCCATGTGACCTTCTGCCTTCCTAAACCAATTGGAAATCACAAAGACTCATTACCCAATTGGATAACGCGTGGCTGTCAACTAGAGACACTATTCCCCAACCCCGGCGCCATTTTGGATATTTCTATACTTGGTAAACAAAACTATTGAGAGAAAGTGACAATTAAGTCAATCTTTTTAATTTTCCTGATGACTTTTCTGCTCCAGGGGTGTGCACAGCAGAGTCCGAGCAAATAACCCTCAATCCCTGGAAATTCAAGGTCAATACTGGAGGTATGTCTCTGCTGGAGGAGCTGGGATTGGCAAGTAGGGAGTGTCTCTGCTGGAGGAGCCGGGATTGGAGAATAGGGAGTCTCTCTGCTGGGGGAGCTGGGATTGGAAAGTAGGGAGTGTCTCTGCTGGAGGAGCTGGGATTGGGGAGTAGGGAGTGTCTCGGCTGGGGGAGCTGGGATTGGGGAATAGGGAATGTCTCTGATGGAGGAGCCGGGATTGGGGAGTAGGGAGTGTCTCTGCTGAAGAAGCTGGGATTGGAGAGCAGGGAGTAGTTCTGCTGGGGGACCTGGGATTGGGGAGTAGGGAGTGTCTCTGCTGAAGGAGCTAGGATTGGGGAGTAGGGAGTGTCTCTGCTGGGGGAGCTGGGATTGGGGAGCAGGGAGTGTCTCTGCTGGGGGGAGCTGGGATTGGGGAGTAGGGAGTGGCTCTACTGGAGGAGCTGGGATTGGGGAGTAGGGAGTGACTCTGCTGGAGAAGCTGGGATTGGAGAGTAGGGAGTGGTTCTGCTGGGAGACCTGGGATTGGGGAGTAGGGAGTGTCTCTGCTGAAGGAGCTGGGATTGGGGTGTAGGGAGTGTCTGTGCTGAAGGAGCTGGGATTGGCGAGTAGATAGTGTCTCTGCTGGAGGAGCTGGGATTGGCGAGTAGATAGTGTCTCTGCTGGGGGAACTGAGATTGGAGAGTAGGGAGTGTCTCTGCTGGGGGAACTGAGATTGGAGAGTAGGGAGTCTCTCTGCTGGGGGGAGCTGGGATTGGGGAGTAGGGAGTGTAGCTGCTGGAGGAGCTGGAATTGGTGACTCCCAGATATCCCTTAATTGGATAATAGGACACTAAATATCTTCCCTAATGATGCCTCAGTTTGATTCTTTTAACCCTCAGATTTACGGCTAATTAATTGTGGTAATGAATTAATTTGCTTTGATCTTGTGGGCTGATTGGCCTTGATGTGTTCTGTATTTTATTGAGTTTAGCTGTGTTGCTGATTCAGGAAATGGTCCTTGAGGTTCCCACAGAGTGCCATCTCCCAGCCCAGGAAAGACTAATTCCAAATCCCAGTTCATACTTGGCCAATGGCACTACAACTGGTCTCAGCAGCCCAGTATGTGGTGTTGTGGACTAGTTCACACACACACACTTTCACACAGACTCTCACACCCAGCAGGCCCAGGCTTTTATTCGGGCCTAGTTTTGAGTGACCTAATCACACCTGCTCTGGGACTGAGGTCTGACCGCACACAGCAGGAAAGTTCCAGGCTCCAATCTGGGCCTGCTGCTGAGGTAGCCCGATCACACCCAGGGTGGTGAGCTCCACACTTCACACTTCCCTCGCAGAGGATGGTGCAGCAGAGGTCAAAGTGTCAAACTTGTGACTGCTTAAAGTCGTTGATACGTGAGGGAGAGACAAGCAACGAGGCGAGTGTTGGCATTCAACCAAACTCCCGTTTCCCATCACCAAGGATATCATTAAACTAGAAAGAGTGCAGAAATGATTTACTAGGATGCTACCGGGACTTGATGGATTGAGTTATAAGGAGAGGCTGGATAGACTGAAACTTTTTTCTCTGGAGCGTAGGAGGCTGAGGGGTGATCTTATAGAGGTCTATAAAATAATGAGGGGCACGGATCAGCTAGATAGTCAATATCTTTTCCCAAAGGTAGGGGAGTCTAAAACTAGAGGGCATAGGTTTAAGGTGAGAGGGAAGAGGTACAAAAGTGTCCAGAGGGGCAATTTTTTCACACAGAGGGTGGTGAGTGTCTGGAACAAGCTGCCAGAGGTAGTAGTAGAGGCGGGTACAATTTTGTCTTTTAAAAAGCATTAGACAGTTACATTGACTCCATCTACACTTCCCGCTGCCTCGGCAAAGCAACCAGCAGAATTTAGAGCCCCGGACATTCTCTCTTCCACCTTCTTCCATCAGGAAAAAGATACAAAAGCCTGAGGTCAGGTACCAACCGACTCAAGAACAGCTTCTTCCCTGCTGCTGTCAGACATTTGAATGGATCTACCTTGCATGAAGTTGATTTTTCTCTACACCCTAGCTATGACTGTAACACTACATTCTGCACTCTCTCCTTTCCTTCTCTATGAACGGTATGCTTTGTCTGTATAGCGCGCAAGAAACAATACTTTTTACTGTATGTTAATACATGTGACAATAATAAATCAAATCAAACAGGTAAGATGGCTAAAGAGGGATATGGGCCAAACACGGGCAATTGGGACCAGCTTAATATTTAAATAAAAGGGCAGCATGGACCAGTTGGGCCGAAGGGCCTGTTTCCATGCTGTAAATGTCTATGACTCTATGCCTCGAAGCACCCTTTATTGTACCAATTAACTCCTGCGGCTTATAGCACGGTCATGCAACACCTCAGGACTGGGTGCAGGAACAGGTTCAAAAGCCCCCGCTGTACACTTCCTATTGGGTCAACGTCTGCCTGCTCAATCAGGGAGCTCGTACTCCACGAAGCCCCTGGGGGCGATCTATTGACGACCTCCCATGGCTTTATTGACCATTGTAACAGATACCAAAGCAGCCGAGTGGCTGATAGATCTACTATTGGACTGGAGGAAGGTTTGTCGTGGCGTTCCCAGGGTTTGGTGTTGGGACCCTTCCTTTTCCTGATACATCCAGACCTTGGTCTACAGGGGACAATTTCAGTTTGTGGATGACACAAAACTTGGAAGCATTGTGAACTGCAAAGCAGGCAGTGTAAACCTTAAAGCGGACATAGACAAGATGGTGGAGTGGATTGATAGGTGGCAGATGAAGGTCAGTGCGGAGAAGTGTGGGGTGGTGCATTTTGTTCAGGAGAACATGGAGGGACAGTATAAAATAAGGGGTAAAATTCTTAAAGGGGTGCACGAGCAGAGTGTAAAAGTGCACAGAACATTGAAGGTGGCAGAACAGGTGGAGAGAGCAGTGAATAAAACAGATAGTATTCTGGGCTTTATTAAGAGGGACACAGAGGGCGGCACGGTGGCACAGTGGTTGGCAGTGCTGCCTCACAGCACCAGGGACCTGGGTTCGATTCCCGGCTTGGGTCACTGTCTGTGTAGAGTCTGCACATTCTCCCCGTGTCTGCGTGGGTTTCCTCCAGGTGCTCCGGTTTCCTCCCACACTCCAAAGACGTGCTGGTTAGGGTGCATTGGCCGTGCTAAATTCTCCCTCAGTGTATCTGAACAGGTGCCGGAGTGTGGCGACTCGGGGATTTTCACAGTAACTTCATTGCAGTGTTAATGTAAGCCCATAAGACATAGGAGCGGAAGTAAGGCCATTCGGCCCATCGAGTCCACTCCACCATTCAATCATGGTTGATTTCAACTCCATTTACCCGCTCTCTCCCCATAGCCCTTAATTCCTCGAGAAATCAAGAATTTATCAATTTCTGTCTTGAAGACGCTTAACGTCTCGGCCTCCACAGCCCTCTGTGGCAATGAATTCCACAGACCCACAACTCTCTGGCTGAAGAAATTTCTCCTCATCTCTGTTCTAAAGTGACTCCCTTTTATTCTAAGGCTGTGCCCCCGCGTCCTAGTCTCCCCTGCTAATGGAAACAACTTCCCTACGTCCATCCTATCTAAGCCGTTCATTATCTTGTAAGTTTCTATCAGATCTCCCCTCAACCTCCTAAACTCCAATGAATATAATCCCACGATCCTCAGACGTTCATCGTATGTCAGGCCTACCATTCCCGGGATCATCCGTGTGAATCTCCGCTGGACCCGCTCCAGTGCCAGTATGTCCTTCCTGAGGTGTGGGGCCCAAAATTGCTCACAGTACTCCAAATGGGGCCTAACCAGTGCTTTATAAAGCACTACTGTAATGTAAGCCTACTTGTGATACTAATAAATAAACTTTAGAGTACAAGAACAAGAAGGTTATGCTGAACTTATATAAGACACTAGTTAGACCTCAGCTGGAGTATTGTACACAGTTCTGTGCTCCACACTGTAGGAAGGATGTCAACACATTGGAGAGAGAGGTTTACAAGAATGGTTCCAGATTTGAGAAACCTCAGCCTTGAGGATAGACTGGAGAGGTCGGGACTGTTCTCCTTGGAGAGGCAAAGGCTGAGAGGAGATTTGATAGAGATGTTCAAAATCACGAGGGGGCTGGACAGAGTAGACCGGGAGAGACCGTTCCCACTCGCAAAAGGATCGGGAATGAGAGGGCACAGATTTGAAGTGATTTACAAAAGAAGGCAATGTGACGTGGGCGAACACTTCTGTGCACAGCAAGCGAGCGGCTGGGGTTTGGCACGCACTGCCTGGAAGTGTGGGTGGAGGCCGGCTCAATCGAGGCATTGAGAGGGGGACCAGAGTGTGATCTGAGAGAGGAGGGATGGGCAGGGTTACGGGGAGAAGGCAGGGTGGGCATTGCACGAGGTGAATTACTCATGTGGAGAGGCGGGGTAGACATGATGGGCTGAATGGCCTCCTTCCGCTCCATAGCAATTCTGCGAGCGTTGTACCTATAACCCATAGATGGGGGAGAGGGTGGTGTCGTGGGAATGCCACTGGATTGCGAATCCTGAGGCCCAGGCCTTGGGGCTCAAATCCCAACTGGCGGAACTTAAATCCAATGAATATAAATCTGGAATATAAAGCTAATCCCAATAGCATCATCGATTGTCGGAAAAACCTATCTGGTTCACTAATGTTCTTTAGGGAAGGAAATCTGCTGTCCTTACCTGGTCTGGCCTACATGTGACTCCAGAGTCACAGCAATGTGGTTGACTCTTAACTGTCCTCTGAAATGTCCCAGGATTATTAATGACAATACCTCACATGTGGCAATAAATCGACAGGGAAACATGAACGCACGCACACACACTGTCACATTTAACAATAGTTTATTTAATAATATATACTTACATTCAGTTACAAAGCTAATCTCTTTGCAAATATCAGACGCTGTGCATTAATTATTAGAATATATTAAGAAATTCCACTTCCAGTAAGTTATAGTCACATTCACTCACAAGGAGCCTGCCAATACTTCAGCCGGAACATTAACCTGCATTCAGTCTATAAATATCTCATCTTCAACAGACAGATAGCAATCGAGGACAGTGCGCAGGATTACGGAACAGGCCAGGAAGACGGGATAATCTCACGGAAGGCACGATGCGGCACTGGGTCAGGTAATGGCTTTTGCACCCGCGCGGGTCTGAGGCTTCAAACCATCCACGCAGCGAGAGGGGGCTAATAGAGACAAGGGAGCTTTGCTCTGTGTCTAACCCCGTGCTGTACCTGTCCCCATCAAACACTCCCAGGACAGGGACAGCACGGGGTTAGATACAGAGTAAAGCTCCCTCTACACTGTCCCCTCAAACACTCCCAGGACCGGTACAGCACGGGGTTAGATACAGAGTAAAGCTCCCTCAACACTGTCCCCCATCAAACACTCCCAGGACAGGTGCAGCACGGGGTTAGATACAGAGTAAAGCTCCCTCGACACTGTCCCCCATCAAACACTCCCAGGACAGGTACAGCACGGGGTTAGATACAGAGTAAAACTCCCTCTACACTGTCCCCATCAAACACTCCCAGGACAGGTACAGCACGGGGTTAGATACAGAGTAAAGCTCCCTCTACACTGTCCCCCCATCAAACACTCCCAGGACAGGGACAGCACGGGGTTAGATACAGAGTAAAGCTCCCTCTACACTGTCCCCCCATCAAACACTCCCAGGACAGGGACAGCACGGGGTTAGATACAGAGTAAAGCTCCCTCTACACTGTCCCCCATCAAACACTCCCAGGACAGGTACAGCACGGGGTTAGATACAGAGTAAAGCTCCCTCTACACTGTCCCCCATCAAACACTCCCAGGACAGGTACAGCACGGGGTTAGATACAGAGTAAAGCTCCCTCTACACTGTCCCCCATCAAACACTCCCAGGACAGGTACAGCACGGGGTTAGATACAGAGTAAAGCTCCCTCTACACTGTCCCCCCATCAAACACTCCCAGGACAGGGACAGCACGGGGTTAGATACAGAGTAAAGCTCCCTCTACACTGTCCCCCCATCAAACACTCCCAGGACAGGGACAGCACGGGGTTAGATACAGAGTAAAGCTCCCTCGACACTGTCCCCCATCAAACACTCCCAGGACAGGTACAGCACGGGGTTAGATACAGAGTAAAGCTCCCTCTACACTGTCCCCCATCAAACACTCCCAGGACAGGTACAGCACGGGGTTAGATACAGAGTAAAGCTCCCTCTACACTGTCCCCCATCAAACACTCCCAGGACAGGTACAGCACGGGGTTAGATACAGAGTAAAGCTCCCTTTGACATTTCTCAATACTGAATTCTAATGCTTTTCTCAGAAGAAAGTCTCTCTGCTGCAGTTTGATTTTTCGATTTTCACCAAAGCTGCTTTTGAGCCTGAATGGTTGGTTTGAATGTTTCCGAGCACTGAAATGGATGTATTTATTTGTGGTTTGGCTAATGTTGCCGAATGTTTTTGATGAGTTTCTCTTCTCTTTCCCCAGTGATGTACAGAGTGCCGCTCTGAAGCGGGCCTTCTGTCACAGTGCTTGCTTTCCAGTCGAACGTGACACTTAGCAGCAAGACAGCAATTTAGGTCAGCAATGGGATGAAACAGCAAGGCAGGACGGCAGGCCCATCTCACCCGACAGCTTCATAGTAATATCACTTCAGGAGGAGCCCCTTCTCCAGCCTGTTACAAAGGAACAGGAGGAGGCCATTCAGCCCCTTCTCCAGCCTGTTACACAGGAACAGGAGGAGGCCATTCAGCCCCTTCTCCAGCCTGTTACACAGGAACAGGAGGAGGCCATTCAGCCCCTTCTCCAGCCTGTTACACAGGAACAGGAGGAGCCCCCATTCAGCCCCTTCTCCAGCCTGTTACACAGGAACAGGAGGAGGCCCCATTCAGCCCCTTCTCCAGCCTGTTACACAGGAACAGGAGGAGGCCCCATTCAGCCCCTTCTCCAGCCTGTTACACAGGAACAGGAGGAGGCCCCATTCAGCCCCTTCTCCAGCCTGTTACACAGGAACAGGAGGAGACCATTCAGCCCCTTCTCCAGCCTGTTACACAGGAACAGGAGGAGCCCCCATTCAGCCCCTTCTCCAGCCTGTTACACAGGAACAGGAGGAGGCCCCATTCAGCCCCTTCTCCAGCCTGTTACACAGGAACAGGAGGAGGCCCCATTCAGCCCCTTCTCCAGCCTGTTACACAGGAACAGGAGGAGGCCATTCAGCACCTTCTCCAGCCTGTTACACAGGAACAGGAGGAGGCCCCATTCAGCCCCTTCTCCAGCCTGTTACACAGGAACAGGAGGAGGCCCCATTCAGCCCCTTCTCCAGCTTGTTACACAGGAACAGGAGGAGGCCATTCAGTCCCTTCTCCAGCCTGTTACACAGGAACAGGAGGAGGCCCCATTCAGCCCCTTCTCCAGCTTGTTACACAGGAACAGGAGGAGGCCATTCAGCCTCTTCTCCAGCCTGTTACACAGGAACAGGAGGAGGCCATTCAGCCTCTTCTCCAGCCTGTTACACAGGAACAGGAGGAGGCCATTCAGCACCTTCTCCAGCCTGTTACACAGGAACAGGAGGAGGCCATTCAGCCCCTTCTCCAGCCTGTTACACAGGAACAGAAGGAGGCCATTCACCCCCTTCGAGCTAATTCCATCCACCATTCAGTTAACTCATGGCGGATCTGTATCGGAGCACTCGTATTTTGGGCTCCTTTAACTCCCTCACCTCAGATAAAACGAACAGTCTCAGGTCTGAGATTCTCCCCCAGCCTCGGCAGTTTTTTGGGAGGGGTGGGGAAAGGGAGAGAGTTCCAGGTTTCGTCCCTGTGTGGAGAAGAGCTTCCTGACATTGCCCCTGAATGGCCTGCATCTAATTTGAAGCTTACGACCTCTTTGCATCTGAAGGGATTGAGGGAGGGGCGGTCCCGTGTGGAGATGTCCCAGAGCAGGGTGTCCTCAGAATGACAGAGTCATTAATAAAATCAGCAGGGAATTGGGGAGAAATCTCTTCACCCAGAGAGAGGTGAGGATGTGGAACTCACTCCCGCAGGGGGGAGTGGTGAGGATGTATTGAGGGAGAAAGCTGGATAACCTCATGAGGGAGAGAGGAAATGTTGACGGAGCTGTCAATGTGCCGCCCCCCACCGGATAAATCCTGCCACAAAACCCGGCTGGGGAATCCGGGGGAGAGGGAAAATACCTGGAGAACCAGAATCCGACTGAGCAGCGGGTCTGGTGGCTCAAGCGATGCGAGTGGGAGAAACGGTGCAGTTCCACCCATCCGCCACTAGATGTGGCCGGTGGTGGATGCCACATGGCTTTCATTTCATCGGACAGCTGGCGGCGGAGACGTGGAATTGCGACAGAACCCCCCTCCGTGGAAGATTTTGGCACTGACGGGACGTTCGGCTTGCCCTCTCGCTTCTGGAAGATTCCTTTCCAGTCCCGCCAACCTCCCCCATGCGGTCAGGCCACACACACACACACACTCAAAGGGCGGCCATTTCTATAGCGCCTATCCCATCCTCAGGGTATTCTAAAAAAAATGGCTTCACTGCCGATGAAGTGCTTTGATTTTTTTGTGGGGGGGGGGGGGGGGGGAGTAATTTGCTGAAGGGGTGTCGTCACGGTAACGGTGGGGAATCAGGCCTCTCACACAATGTCCAACCTGACCAATAACCTGATGGCCGCCATTTTGTTTATTTTCCAAGCCAATGGCGGTGGAAGGATAAATATCAGAGAACTAATAATGGTCCCAATTTCCTCTATCACCTCCACATGGTCCATCTCTGACACTTATCCCTTCCTCGACCTCTCTGTCTCCATTTCTGGCGATAAACCGTGCACCAGCGTCCATTAGAAGCCCATCGACTCCGACAACTCCCATGACTACAGCCCTTCACGCTCCACATCCTGTGAGGACTCCATCCGTCCTCCTCGTTGATGATGCCATTGTCCAAAATGGCACTCCCGCTTGCTGAGATTTTCGAGCA
The DNA here is from genome assembly GCF_964213995.1 of Mustelus asterias. NCBI lineage: Eukaryota > Metazoa > Chordata > Chondrichthyes > Carcharhiniformes > Triakidae > Mustelus > Mustelus asterias. The sequence continues at coordinate 41,016 of NW_027591530.1, read as the reverse complement.
GTTTGCGTTTCAGAGTCCAGCCCCCGCGGTATTTTGCTTTAATCAGAGAACTTCCACCTCAGCCCCGAATCGCCCAGCACATCCTGTCCTTCCCCCCCCCTCCCCCCCGAACAACACCACCCCGAAAGTCCTCCATCCAGCATTGACTGTGGGAGGGAACTCTTGGATTAACCTCGGAATCCGACGGCGTGACATTCCCTCGGCCTCCGGGTTCCGGAGTGACGGAGGGCTGATGGCGATGGGATGGAGGGAGGAGGGGGTTGGTGAGGAAGCGGGGAGTGAGGGGTGGTGACGAAGACGGGAGAAAGTGGGAGAGAGAAAGGGGAGAGCAAACAGAACGATGAGAGTTGGGTCCAGACGAATGGATGAATCTCCTCCTCGGGGTTGCTTCTTCTCGGGGTCAGAGGTCGGAGGTCAGCCGGCCTCTGGTGGCCGCTTTCCCCTCTCTCTCTCTCTCTCGATGGCGGGAAGGCCGCTTACCTCAGCTGCGTGCTCCGCAGGTGCCTCCTCCTGGAGCGGTTGGTCGACAGGTTGGTCTTGAGTTTGTTGAAGTCGCGGACGGATCGGAGGGACCAGTTGCTCAACTCCCGCAGCACCTTGTGGCCCCAGACCTTCTTGTCCCAGTCCTTGGGCGCGTCGACCTGGGGCACCCTGACCGAGGGCACAGCCAGGCCCATGGCCATCATCAACTGGCTGATCAAAACCAGCAGGCTTTCGGCCTTGGTGCACAGGTCCATGACAGAATCGGGTAGCCGTGGGTACCGGGCGCAGTCCGGCACGTTCTTCAGGGCCAGCCGCAGGAAACTGCTGAACACCTTGTAGGCGCGGAAGTTCTCACTCAGCCGCTCCTGGTCCGAGAGGTCAGCCCAGCGGCTGGTCCCGGCCAGAGGGATCCCGTCCACCTCCGACAGCATCACGCCACTGGTCACCTTGTCCGTCAGGCCCTGGCACTGATCCTGGCAACAAGAGGAAAGAACAAGACAGTCAGAGACATCAAACACAACACACAGCAACAGGAGGAGGCCATTCAGCCCCTTCTCCAGCCTGTTACACAGCAACAGGAGGAGGCCATTCAGCCCCTTCTCCAGCCTGTTACACAGCAACAGGAGGAGGCCATTCAGCCCCTTCTCCAGCCTGTTACACAGGAACAGGAGGCCCCATTCAGTCCCTTCTCCAGCCTGTTACACAGGAACAGGAGGAGGCCATTCAGCCCCTTCTCCAGCCTGTTACACAGGAACAGGAGGAGGCCATTCAGCCCCTTCTCCAGCCTGTTCCACAGGAACAGGAGGAGGCCCCATTCAGCCCCTTCTCCAGCCTGTTACACAGGAACAGGAGGAGGCCATTCAGCCCCTTCTCCAGCCTGTTACACAGGAACAGGAGGAGGCCATTCAGCCCCTTCTCCAGCCTGTTACACAGGAACAGGAGGAGGCCATTCAGCCCCTTCTCCAGCCTGTTACACAGGAACAGGAGGAGGCCCCATTCAGCCCCTTCTCCAGCCTGTTACACAGGAACAGGAGGAGGCCATTCAGCCCCTTCTCCAGCCCGTTACACAGGAACAGGAGGAGGCCATTCAGCCCCTTCTCCAGCCTGTTACACAGGAACAGGAGGAGGCCCCATTCAGCCCCTTCTCCAGCCTGTTAGACAGGAACAGGAGGAGGCCATTCAGCCCCTTCTCCAGCCCGTTACACAGGAACAGGAGGAGGCCATTCAGCCCCTTCTCCAGCCTGTTACACAGGAACAGGAGGAGGCCCCATTCAGCCCCTTCTCCTGCCTGTTACACAGGAACAGGAGGAGGCCCCATTCAGCCCCTTCTCCAGCCTGTTACACAGGAACAGGAGGAGGCCATTCAGCCCCTTCTCCAGCCTGTTACACAGGAACAGGAGGAGGCCATTCAGCCCCTTCTCCAGCCCGTTACACAGGAACAGGAGGAGGCCATTCAGCCCCTTCTCCAGCCTGTTACACAGGAACAGGAGGAGGCCCCATTCAGCCCCTTCTCCTGCCTGTTACACAGGAACAGGAGGAGGCCATTCAGCCCCTTCTCCAGCCCGTTACACAGGAACAGGAGGAGGCCATTCAGCCCCTTCTCCAGCCTGTTACACAGGAACAGGAGGAGGCCCCATTCAGCCCCTTCTCCAGCCTGTTAGACAGGAACAGGAGGAGGCCATTCAGCCCCTTCTCCAGCCCGTTACACAGGAACAGGAGGAGGCCATTCAGCCCCTTCTCCAGCCTGTTACACAGGAACAGGAGGAGGCCCCATTCAGCCCCTTCTCCTGCCTGTTACACAGGAACAGGAGGAGGCCCCATTCAGCCCCTTCTCCAGCCTGTTACACAGGAACAGGAGGAGGCCATTCAGCCCCTTCTCCAGCCTGTTACACAGGAACAGGAGGAGGCCATTCAGCCCCTTCTCCAGCCCGTTACACAGGAACAGGAGGAGGCCATTCAGCCCCTTCTCCAGCCTGTTACACAGGAACAGGAGGAGGCCCCATTCAGCCCCTTCTCCTGCCTGTTACACAGGAACAGGAGGAGGCCATTCAGCCCCTTCTCCTGCCTGTTACACAGGAACAGGAGGAGGCCATTCAGCCCCTTCTCCAGCCTGTTACACAGGAACAGGAGGAGGCCATTCAGCCCCTTCTCCAGCCTGTTACACAGGAACAGGAGGAGGCCATTCAGCCCCTTCTCCAGCCTGTTACACAGGAACAGGAGGCCATTCTGCCCTTTAAATGGCATCCTCCAGTTTCTGTGTCACATGCTGAATATTACTTCAATAAGAAGGGTAGCATGGGAAGGAGGGGTTAGTTAGATCGGAACATTCAGTCCCTCGAGCCAACCCCTTCATTCAGACAGATCACACCTGATCATTTATCTCTCGCTAGTTTTCCCACTATCCCCATACCCCTCGATGTCATTCGTCTCCAGAAATCTATCGATTTGTGTCTTGGACGTGTTCAGTGACTGAGCGTCCGCACCTTTCTGGGCGAGAGAACGCCACAGATTCACCATCCACTCAGAGTGAAGACTCTCCTTTCCAGACTGAAGTAGCCTGCCCCTGACTCTGAGACCGCGTCCCCTGGTTCTAATCTTGTCCCGAGGCATGGTACATTGGGGAGACCATGCAGACGCTATGACAACGGATGAATGAACACCGCTCGACAATCACCAGGCAAGAGTGTTCTCTTCCTGTTGGGGAGCACTTCAGCGGTTACGGGCATTCAGCCTCTGATCTTCGGGTAAGCGTTCTCCAAGGCGGCCTTCACGACACACGACAGCGCAGAGTCGCTGAGCAGAAACTGATAGCCAAGTTCCGCACACACGAGGACGGCCTCAAGCGGGATCATGTCACACTCTCTGTAACCCCCATGACTTGCCTGGGCTTGCAAAATCTCACTCACTGTCCAGGCTGGAGACAATACACATCTCTTTAACCTGTGCTTAACCCTCTCTCCACTCGCATTGTCTGTACCTTTAAGACTTGATTACCTGTAAAGACTCGCATTCCAACCATTATTTTGTAAATTGAGTTTGTGTCTTTATATGCCCTGTTTGTGACCAGAACTCCCACTTACCTGATGAAGGAGCAGCGCTCCGAAAGCTTGTGGCTTGTCCTACCAAATAAACCTGTTGGACTTTAACCTGGTGTTGTGAGACCTCTTACTGTGCTTACCCCAGTCCAACGCCGGCATCTCCACATCTAATCTCAGCAGCCAGGAGGGGAAACCCCCCCAGAATGTTCATGTTGACCCACCAGCTTACTCTTGCTTTCTTGGTCCTCCATCGCTGGATTCCAAATGGTTCCCTATCCTCAGGCTTCCCCTTTTCCTGGTGACATTATAAGCCTCTTCCTTTGATCGAACACAACCTACAACCCTTATGTTGGGGCATATCCTTTATGTCTTAGATAAATGGATATCTGTTGCAGACTGTAATATTCCCAGAAATACCAGTGTTTGCCTGTCTCAACCGACTCAAGAACAGCTTCTTCCCTGCTGCTGTCAGACTTTTGAATGGACCTACCTCGCACTAAGTTGATCTTTCTCTAAACCCTAACTATGACTGTAACACTACATTCTGCACTCTCTCCTTTCCTTCTCTGTGAACGGTATATTTTGTCTGTATAGTGTGCAAGAAACAATACTTTTCGCTGTAAATACACGTGACAATAATAAATCAAATCAAATCAAAGTCTACCGCCAAATCTTTTCATGTATTTTCCAATCCGCCATGGGATTTTCAAGATGGCGCCTGAGTGAGGCGACTTCTTGCGAGCTGTGCCCAGCGTACCTTCTAATTCTATCTTTTACTCTCATTCTACGCTTCTAAAACTTTATTTAACTCTTTTAAACTCTCTAACAATGCTTAAATGCAATATCTTCTGAGGTTCTTTAAATTGGCAAGGCATGTTGCAGCTTTATAGAACCTTAGTTAGGCCGCACTTGGAATATAGTGTTCAATTCTGGTCGCCACACTACCAGAAGGATGTGGAGGATTTGGAGAAGGTACAGAGAAGATTTACCAGGATGTTGCCTGGTATGGAGGGCATTAGCTATGCGGAGAGGTTGGAGAAACTTGGTTTGTTCTCACTGGAGCGACGGAGGTTGAGGGGAGACCTGATAGAAGTCTACAAGATTATGAGAGGCATGGACAGAGTGGATAGTCAGAAGCTTTTTCCCAGGGTGGAAGAGTCAATTACTGGGGGGCACAGGTTTAAGGTGCGAGGGGCAAGGTTTAAAGGAAATGTACGAGGCAGATTTTTACACAGAGGGTGATGGGTGCCTGGAACTTGCTGCCGGGGGAGGGAGTGGAAGCGGATATGGGAGTGACTTTTAAGGGGCGTCTTGACAAATACATGAATAGGATGGGAATGGAGGGATATGGTCCCCGGAAGGGTAGGGGGTTTAGTTCAGTCGGGCAGCATGGTCGGTGCAGGCTTGGAGGGCCGAAGGGCCTGTTCCTGTGCTGTAATTTTCTTTGTTCTTTGTCATGTACCAACCGACTCAAGAACAGCTTGTTCCCTGCTGCTGGCAGACTTTTGAATGAACTTACCTTGCATTAAGTTGATCTTTCTCTGCACCCTAGCTATAACACTACATTCTGCACTCTCTCCTTTCCTTCTCTATGAATGGTATGCTCTGTTTGTATAGCGCGCAAGAAACAATATTTTTCACTGTACATTAATATATGTGACAATAATAAATTAAATCAAAAGTCATCTTAGAATTATAGAATCCCTACAGTGCCCATCGAGCCTGCACCCAGGTCCTATCTCCATAACCCCATGCATTTACTCTGCTAATCCCCTAACACCAAGAGGCTAATTTAGCACGGCCAGTCCCCCTAACCTGCACACCTTTGGTCACTAACTGGCAATTAAGCATGGCCAATCTACCTAACCCGCACATTTTTAGACTATGGGAGGAAACTGGAGCACCCGGAGGAGACCCACGCAGACACGGGGAAAATGTGCAAACTCCACACAGACAGTGACCTGAGGCTGGAATTGAACCCTGGTCCCTGGTGCTGTGAGGCAGCAGTGCGAACCACTGTGCTATCCCTCATACCTATTTCCTTACAGATTACATGATAGCAATGAGGGTTGTAATGTACAATTGATGGTAACTAAAGCTAATTAAAACATGACAATTCTACTTAAAATTACATACACATTTTGGAATTCACCCGAAATAACAATTTGGATAGTCGAACAAATATTGATTTGAAGGAGATTATATTTACAATCCAGTATAACCCCTGAATTGTATGGAGTACTTTTATATCAATATTTTTAAGGGGGAATTCTCTTAGAACTCAACCCACTCTCTCCTAAAGATGGTTGACACATGTCTCTGTGTCCGTGTGTTGCCCTTTGAAGAAATTAGCTCTGTAGCTGTTGCAAAACCGGCTGGCATTGTCCATGTTTTCTACCACAGCCATTTTTTAAAAATAAGTCGTATCAAAGTTTCGGATCATAGAATCCTACAGTGGAGAAGGAAGGCCCATTGAGTCCGCACCGACCACAATCCCACCCAGGCCCTATCCCCGTAACCCCATGCATTTACCCTGCTAATCCCCCTGACACTAAGGGGGCAATTTAGCATGGCCAATGCACCGAATCCGCACATCTTTGGGAGGAAACCGGGGCACCCGGAGGAAACCCACGCAGACATGGGGAGAACGTGCAAACTCCACACAGACAGTGATCCAAGCCGGGAATTGAACCCGGGTCCCTGGTGCTGTGAGGTAGCAGTGCTAACCATTGTGAATCCTTGAGGGCCATGTTGTTTACTGATCTAAGGTCTATTTTCTGGTTTTCTTTTATAAGCAAGGTATTGAAGGTTCTTTAATGAGTTCCCGCATTTTCCGTGTTGTTGTGTTGACTCGCTTTTTGGCAAGGATTCCAATGCTGCACGATGTTGCCTCATGTTTAATTCCAGAATGTTATTCACACTTTATTTACTTCATTAAATGGGTAATTTCTTCTACAGGTTAAGATTGGAGGATTAATTTATGACAAAACCAATCTGAGCATGAAGACTAAGCTGCCAAAGATACTAAAATGGTAGATTAGATGAAAATATATTTAAGGAGAAAGTTCAGGAGTCTCAATGAACATACATTAGTTCAAAGTTTATTTATTAGTGTCACAAGTAGGCTTATATTAACACTGCAATGAAGTTATTGTGAAAATCTCTGGGGCGGCACGGTGGCACAGTGGTTAGCACTGCTGCCTCGCAGCGCCAGGGATCCGGGTTCGATTCCTGGCTTGTCTGTGCGGAGTCTGCATGTTCTTCCCCTTATCTGCCTGGGTTTCTTCCCACAGTCCGAAAGACGTGCTGGTTAGGTGCATTGGCCATGCTAAATTCTCCCTCCATGCACCCGAACAGATGCTGGAGTGTGGCAACTCGGGGATTTTCACATTAAGCTTTGATAAACATTAGATTCATAGAAATTTACAGCACAGCAAAAGGCCCTTCAGCCCATCGCACCTGTGCTGGTCGAAGTCAAACCGCCCAACTATTCTAATCCCATTTTCCAGCGCTTGGACCATAGCCGTGTCTGCCTTGGCATTGCTAATGTACATCTCAATACTTCTTAAATGTGTCCCTGCCTCCACCTCCCTTTCCGGCAGTGAGTCCCAGACTCCGACCATAGAGTCACAGAGTCATACAGCATAGAAAAGGCCTTTCGGCCCATCAAGTCTGCACCGACAGTATCCATCACCAAAGTCGCACTAATCCCATTTTCCTGCTCTTGTCCCATATCCTTGCGTGTTAAAATATTTCAAGTGCTCATCCAAATATTTTTTGATGGGTTGTAAGGTTTCCAGCCGCCACTTCCTTCCCAAGCAGTGCATTCCAGATTCCCACCACCCTCCGAGAGAAAAGGGTTTACTCAAATCCTCTCTCAACCTCCTGCCCCTTCCCTTAAATCGATGCCCCCGGTCATTGATCCTTCCACCAAGGGGAACGGTTTCTTCCTTTCTACTCTATCAATGCCCTGCATAGTTTTATCCGTATCAATCTCCTCTGCTCCAAGGAAAACAACCCCAATCTATCCAATCCCCCTTCAATCTCTCTTGGGCGGCACGGTGGCACAGTGGTTAGCACTGCTGCCTCACAGCGCCAGGGACCCGGGTTCAATTCCCGGCTTGGGTCACTGTCTGTGTGGAGTTTGCACGTTCTTCCTGTGTCGGCGTGGGTTTCCTCCGGGTGCTCCGGTTTCCTCCCACATTCTAAAGATGTGCGGGTTTGGTGAATTGGCCGTGCTAAGTTGCCCCTTAGTGTCAGGGGGACTAGCTAGGGTAAATGCATGGGGTTATGGGGACAGGACCTGGGTGGGATTGTGGTCGGTGCAAACTCGATGGTTCAAATGGCCTCCTTCTGCACTGTGGGATTCTATGATTCATAACTAAAACTCTCCAGCCCCGGCAACATCCTGGTAAATCTCCTCTGCACCCTTTCCAGTGCTTTCACACCCCTCCGATAACTTGTATTCCAGGACGGCTCACAATATTCTAGCTGTGGCCTAACCAGTGGTTTGTATAGTTCCAGCATAACCTCCCTGCTCTTAAACTCTACGCCTCGGCTAATAAAGGCCATATGCATTCTTAACCACTTTATTTACTAGGATGCTACCGGGACTTGATGGTTTGAGTTATAAGGAAAGACTGGATAGACGGACTTTTTTCTCTGGCGTGTAGGAGGCTGAGGGGTGACCTTATAGAGGTCTATAAAATAATGAGGGGCACAGATCAGCGAGATAGTCAATATCTTTTCCCAAAGGTAGGGGAGTCTAAAACTAGAGGGCATAGGTTTGAGGTGAGAGGGGAAAGATACAAAAGGGTCCAGAGGGGCAATTGTTTCACGCAGAGGGTGGTGAGTGTCTGGAACAAGCTGCCAGAGGTAGTAGAACCATAGAAAATTACAGCTCAGAAATAGGCCTTTGGTCCTTCTTGTCTGTGCCGAATCATTTTTTGCCTAGTCCCACTGACCTGCACCTGCAATAGAACCAAGTAGTAGAATAGAACTAGTAGTAGAAGCGGGTACAATTTTGTCTTTTAAAAAGCATTTACATGGGTAAATGGGCCAAGCGTGAGCAATTGGGACTGGCTTAGGGGTGAAAAAAAGGGGCGGCATGGACAAGTTGGGCTGAAGGGCCTGTTTCCATGCTGTAAACCTCAATGACTCTATGACCTGTCCTGCTACCTTCAGGCGCCAGTGTACACACACAGCAAGATCCCGCTGATCCAGTGTCCTGCCGTTCATCATGTATTCCCTTGACTTGTTTATCCTGCCCAAGTGCATCACCTGAAGGATTACCTGAAGGAACAAAAACGTCTGAGCTTGAAGTTTTCACCCGTCTGGTGGGCACGCTGAGCAAGCTCAGAAATGGAAGCAAAATGTGTCTCCAGCCTCGATCTGCCCTGGGACGCAATGTCACACCGACTGCCCAATTAACAGTAACCCAGTGTGAAACCCGCTCTGTGACAGCCTGGGCGCTGCCCGGGGAGGGCAGGAAGTGGGCAAGGGGGGGGTGGGCGGAAAACAGGGAGGGTGTGGGGCTGGGGTTTCTAATGCGCTCCCTCAGGGGGGGCAGTCACTGCGGAGCAGTGTCCGAATTGCCTACTCCTGCTTGTGGTTTCCCTGTTTCTGTGTAAATTGTTCTATTGTCGGCGAGTTCCTTTCTGACTCTCGCAGACAGAAATATTGCGTGGGGGGCGTGACAAAAACGGGACGCACACCTGACACCTTCTCGTGCAACTTCACCTACTTGTGAGTCAGGCAGGCGCCCGACGTTCGGGCTGAGGGGGGGGCAAGTGGCCAAGCCCTGGGAAACAAAGAGGTTAATAAGGATAGTCTGAGATTAACATCAGTCACCGGACCAATATGTGCTCAGAGCCTGAACGGGGGATAAGGGAGTCTTTCAGAATCCACAAAGGATGTCCAAATGAATAATGAAAAAGAGGGAAAAATGGAACACGGGGCTTGATGTGCGATATAACTCACGAGGCTTGAGATGCTCGAGGAAATAAAGGCTTTTATTGACTACTACAATAGAGCTACCATATATAGTACACAATCCCAGACTGAGGGGTCCCAGACAGAGCAGTGACCTTTATACCTCTCCCAGGAGGCGGAGCCCGACTGGGATGTACCATAATAACTATAATACAGGTAGAACAGCCCAACCCTAACCCCAACAGTAACATGTAGAACAGCCCAACCCTAACCCCAACAGTAACATGTTGGGGTATATTGCGAGGGGGATAGAATATAAAAGCAGGGATGTCTTGATGCATCTGTACAGGGCATTGGTGAGGCCGCAGCTGGAATACTGTGTGCAGTATTGGTCCCCTTATTTGCGGAAAGATATATTGGCCTTGGAGGGAGTGCAGAGAAGGTTCACCAGGTTGATACCGGAGATGAGGGGTTTGGATTATGAGGAGAGGCTGAGGAGATTGGGTTTGTACTCGTTGGAGTTTAGAAGGATGAGGGGGGATCTTATGGAGACTTATAAGATAATGCGGGGGCTGGATAGGGTGGAGGCGGAGAGATTCTTTCCACTTAGTAAGGAGGTTAAAACTAGAGGACACAGCCTCAAAATAAAGGGGGGTCGGTTTAAGACAGAGTTGAGGAGGAACTTCTTCTCCCAGAGGGTGGTGAATCTCTGGAATTCTCTGCCCACTGAGGTGGTGGAGGCTACCTTGCTGAATATGTTTAAAGCGCGGATGGATGGATTCCTGATCGGTAAGGGAATTAAGGGTTATGGGGATCAGGCGGGTAAGTGGTACTGATCCACGTCAGATCAGCCATGATCTTATTGAATGGCGGGGCAGGCTCGAGGGGCTAGATGGCCTACTCCTGCTCCTATTTCTTATGTTCTTATGTTCTTATGTAGAACAACCCAACCCTAACCCCAACAGCAACATATATACAGACTCGTAGTACTGGCCAGACCCTGGCTCAGTACTACCTGGTGGGAACCAACGATGGTTCACCACAGGGCTAAACTGGCAAGAGACACCAATCCAGGTTGCAAGACCGACTGCAAGAACGCGAAAAGAAGGTGGTAAAATGAGCGCCTTCGAGGCTGAGATGGAAGAACATGGGAAACAAGGAACTGGCAGAGAGATGAAACAAATATTTTGTGTCTGTCTTCACGGTAGAAGAACAGCTAATGGTTCCAGAGATATTGGGCAAACAAATAAAACCAGAAGACCTAGGAGCAGAATTAGGCCACTCGGCCCATCGAGTCTGCGCCGCCATTCAATCATGGCTGATATTGTTCTCATCCCCATTCTCCTGCCTTTTCCCCATAACCCCTGATCCCCTTATTAATCAAGAACCTGTCTATCTCTGTCTGAGACACTCAATGACCCGGCCTCCACAGGGTACAGATTGTACTCTGCGGCAAAGAGTTCCACAGATTTTATACGTGAGATGACAGATCAACATCCCCCCCAATAGGATTAGTCTCAGGTTGCCTAAATCATCAAATTTAAATCTAATAGGTTGCTGTTATCCAAGAGCCTGATTTAAACTGATTGGCTAAATTCAAAAAAATTCAAAATCCTGTTTGTTGCCTTGGTAACACTGCTGCCTGGCCTTGCGATATAAATGTTTCATTTTGGGCTCCTTATGCACTTGCATTTATTTAACTTTCTAAGCACAGAAAAAGCCCCACCTTTTAACGGAACACAGTGCTTTCCCCCGAGCATTTTACACTTTCACAAACACCAATCGACAATTTAATCTCCTCAAACTTCACAACACTCCTCCCTGGAACCCTTCTCGTTAATCTTTTTCCAACATCCTTTCCGAGGCCTTCCCATCCTTCCTGGAGTGCGGCCTCCGGAATTGAAGACAACCCCCTGAATTTAAGGCTCCGTAAAGTTTCTCGGTCGTCCTTCCCGCCGGGTTCCTGCAATCTGTACCTGTCGGCCACAGGTTTGGGAATTGTACCCACGCAACAACCGACAATTCAGCATGGCCAATCCACCTAACCTGCAAATCCCTGGACTGTGGGAGGAAACCGGAGCACCCTGAGGAAACCCACGCAGAAACGGGAGAACGTGCAGACTCCACACAAAGACAATCGCCCGAGGCCGGAATCGAACCCGGGTCCCTTGCGCTGTGAGGCAGCAGTGCCACTGTGCTCTTGGTTCCCTGTCACTCTGTGAACTGTATGCAGGAGCTCTGACTCCACTCTCAAGCTTGTTGCTCGCTTAACCATCTTTCGGAAGTCCATGTACACCGCATCCACCCCATTACTTTTATCAAGGCTCTGTTTACCTCATCACGAAACATGGAAAACATGATTTGCCCTTAGAAATTCCACGCTTCATTCATCTACATTCCTCATTTCTGAAAGACTTTCTTTGTATTCATTTCCAGGATGTGGCGGTCAGCATTTGTATCCCATCCTGAATTGTAGAGTCACAGAGTTTTACAGCAGAAAAAGAGGCCCTTCAGCCCATTGTGTTGGTGCCCCTATCTATGCCATCTCATTTCCCAGCACTTGGTCTGTAGCCTTGTGTGCTCGGGCGTTTCGAGTGCTCATCTAAATGCTTCTTAAATATTGCGATGGTTCCGGCCTCCACCGCCCTTTCAGACAGTGAGTTCCAGGTTCCCACCACCCGCTGGGTAAAAAAGCTTTTCCTTGAATCCCCTCTAAATCTCCTGCCCCTCACTGTGAATCTCAGCCCCCTGGTTATTGACACCTCTACTCAGGGGAAACGTTTCTTCCTTTCCACGCTATCTATGTCCCTCAAAATTGTGTACACCTCAATCATGTCCCTCCCTCAGCTTTCTCTGCTCTAAGGAAAACAACCCTATCCGAACCAGTCACTTTTCATAGCTCTTCTTGCCCCTTGAGAAGGTGGTGGTGAGCTGCCCTCTTGAACCCGCCCTACCAACGCGTGTTGGTACACCCACAGTGCTGTTAGAGAGAGAGTTCCAGGATTTTGACCCAGCGACACTGAAGGAACGACCGATATATTTCCAATTCAGGATGGTGAGTGGTTTGGAGGGGAAGTTGCAGATGGTGGTGTTTCTACTTATCTGCTGCCCTTATCCTTCTTGATGGAAGCAAATGTGGGTTTGGAAGGTGCTGTCTCAGGAACCTTGGTGAATTGCTGCAGTGCTTCTTGTAGATAGTACACACTGCTGCTACTGAGAGTCGGTGGTGGAGGGAGTGGGTGTTTGTAGATGGGGTGTCAATCAAGCGGGGCTGCTTTGTCCTGGATGGTGTCGAGCTTCTTGAGTGTTGTTGGAGCCGCATCCATCCAGGCAACTGGGGAGTATTCAAACTCCTGACTTGTGCCTTGCAGATAGTGGACAGGCTTTGAGGAGTCAGGAGGTGAGTTACTCACTGCAGGATTCCCAGCCTCTGACCTGCTCTTGTAACCACAGAAGAGAGAGAGAAGGAGAGAGAGTGAGAGAGAGAGAGAGCAATAAAGAGAGAAAGAGAGCAGGAGAGAGAGATAGAGCAGCAGAGAGAGAGCAGGAGAAAGACAGCAGGAGAGAGAGAGAGCAGGAGAGAGACTGAGAGAGAGCAGGAGAGAGAGAGAGTGAGAGAGAGAACAAGAGAGAAGAAGCAGGAGAGAGAGAGAGAGAGCAGGAGAGGGAAAATGAGAGAGTGAGAGAGAGCAGGAGAGGGAAAATGAGAGAGAGAGAGCGAGCAGGAGAGAGAGAGAGAGAGAGAGCGAGCAGGAGAGAGAGAGAGAGAGAGAGAGATCAGGAGGGAGAGAGAGAGAGATCAGCAGAGAGAGAGAGAGCAGGAGAGAGAAAGTGAGAGAGAGAGAGAGCAAGAGAGAGAGAGCAGGAGAGAGAAAGTGAGAGAGAGAGAGCAGGAGATGGGGATGAATAGGAGAGAGAGAACAGCAGAGAATCACACAGTGCAGAAGAGGCTCTTCAGCCCATTGAGTCTGCACTGACACATGAGAAACACCTGAACTCCCACCCAATCCCATCTGCCACCACTTGGCCCATAGCCCTGAATGTTCTGATGTGCCAAGTGTTTACCCAGATACTTTTGGAAGGATGTGAGGCAAGCTGCCTCCACCACCCTCCCAGGCAGCGCATTCCAGACCCTCACCACCCTCTGGTAAAAAAGTTTTCGCTCACATCCCCCCTAAACCTCCTGCCCCTCACCTTGAACCTATATCCCTTGTGACTGACCCTTCAACTAAGGGGAACAACTGCTCTTTATCCACTCTGTCCGTGCCCCTCATAATCTTGTACCCCTCAATCAGGTCGCCCCTCAGTCTTCTCTGCTCCAATGAAAACAACCCAAGCTTCCGCAACCTCTCTTCATAACTTAAATGCTCCGTCCCAGGCAGCATCCTGGGGAATCTCCTCTGCACCCTCTCCAGTGCAATCACATCCTTCCTAAAATGTGGTGACCAGAACTGCACACAGTGCTCCAGCTGTGGCCTCACCACAGTTCCATACAACTCCAACATGACTTCCCTGCTTTTGTAATCTCTGCCTCGATTGATAAAGGCAAGTGTCCCATATGCCTTTTTCACTACCCTACTAACATGCCCTTCCGCCTTCTGAGATCTGTGGACAAAGACGCCAAGGTTCCTTCGTTCCACAGAACCTCCTAATGTCCTCCTATTTATTAAATACTTCTTTGTCAAATTACTCATTCCAAAGTGTATCACCTCACACTTTTCAGGGTTAAATTCCATCTGCCACTTATCTGCCTATTTGACCATTCTGTCTATATTTTCTTGTAGCCCAAGACACTCCGCCTCGCTGTTAACCACCTGGCCAATCTTTGTGTCATCCGCAAACTTACTAATCCTACCCCCCACATAGTCATCTATGACATTTGAATAAATGATGAATAACTGGGGACCCGACACAGATCCCTGTGGTACGCCACTGGACACTGACTTCCAGCCTCTAAAGCCACCTTCTTTCATCACCCTCTGTCTCCTACAACTGAGCCAATTTTGAATCAACGTTATCAAATTACCCTGTATCCCAGGTGAATTTACATTTTTCACAAGTCTCCCATGTGGAACTTTGTCAAAGGCTTTGCTGAAATCCATATAAACTACATCCACTGCACTACCCTCGTCTACACACCCGGTCACCCCCTCATAAAACTCAATCAAATTTGACCTCCCTCTGACGAAGGCATGCTGATTATCCCTGATCAAGCTTTGCTTCTCCAAATGGAGATAGATGCTCTCCTTCAGAAGTTCCTCCAATAGTTTCCCTACCGCTGACGTGAGACTCACTGGTCTGTAGTTCCCCGGTTTATCGTAAACCCTTCTTAAATAGCGGAGCCACTTTATCTGTTCTCCAGCTGTCTGGCACCTCCCCCGTGGCTGGAGAGAAATTAAAAATTTGGGTCAGAGCTCCTGCAATCTCCTCCCTTGCCTCCCACAGCAGCCGAGGACACAGTTCACCTGGGCATGGAGATGTGTCCACTTTTAAGGCTGCCAACACCTCCAATACCTTGTCCTTCCCTCTGTCAATTTGCTCAAGAACCTCACAGATTCTCTCCCTGAATTCCATTCCATCATCCTCATGCTCTTGGGTGTGAAGTATTCATTCAACACTCTACCAATGTCCTCTGGCTCCACCCACAGATCCCCTTGGTCCCTAATGAGCCCTACCCCTTCCCTGGGTATCCTCTTCCTATTGATATACATAGAACATAGAACAGTACAGTACAGAACAGGCCCTTCGGCCCACGATGTTGTGCCGAGCTTTATCTGAAACCAAGATCAAGCTATCCCACTCCCTACCATCCTGGTGTGCTCCATGTGCCTATCCAATAACCGCTTAAATGTTCCTAAAGTGTCTGACTCCACTATCACTGCAGGCAGTCCATTCCACACCCCAACCACTCTCTGCGTGAAGAACCTACCTCTGATATCCTTCCTATATCTCCCACCACGAACCCTATAGTTATGCCCCCTCGTAATAGCTCCATCCACCCGAGGAAATAGTCTTTGAACGTTCACTCGATCTATCCCCTTCATCATTTTATAAACCTCTATTAAGTCTCCCCTCAATCTCCTCCGCTCCAGAGAGAACAGCCCCAGCTCCCTCAACCTTTCCTCATAAGACCTTCCCTCCAAACCAGGCAGCATCCTGGTAAATCTCCTCTGCACTCTTTCCAGCGCTTCCACATCCTTCTTATAGTGAGGTGACCAGAACTGCACGCAATATTCCAAATGCGGTCTCACCAAGATCCTGTACAGTTGCAGCATAACCCCACGGCTCTTAAACTCCAACCCCCTGTTAATAAAAGCTAACACACTATATGCCTTCTTCACAGCTCTATCCACTTGAGTGGCAACCTTTAGAGATCTGTGGATATGGACCCCAAGATCTCTCTGTTCCTCCACAGTCTTCAGAACCCTACCTTTGACCCTGTAATCCACATTTAAATTAGTCCTACCAAAATGAATCACCTCACATTTATCAGGGTTAAACTCCATTTGCCATTTTTCAGCCCAGCTTTGCATCCTATCTATGTCTCTTTGCAGCCTACAACACCCCTCCACCTCATCCACTACTCCACCAATCTTGGTGTCATCAGCAAATTTACTGATCCACCCTTCAGCCCCCTCCTCTAAGTCATTAATAAAAATCATAAAGAGCAGAGGACCAAGCACCGATCCCTGCGGCACTCCGCTAGCAACCTGCTTGTAGATACTTGTAGAATACTTGTAGAATATTTTGGGATTTTCCCTACTTTTAGCAGCCGGAGATTCTCATATCCCCTCTCTGCTTTCCTAATTGCTTTCTTAAGCTCCATCTTGCATTTCCATACCTCACTAATGTCTCTACTGATTTGCTCTCCTTGTACCTGCTAAAAACCTTTCTGTTCCTTCTCATCGTATCCTGAATATCTCTGGCCATCCATGGTTCTCTGGGCTTGTTAATCCTCCCTATCCCCCTGGAGGGTGACATGCTGGGCTTGTACCCTCTGCTCTTCCTTTTTGAATGCCTGCCCTTCCCTCACTGCTCTTCTGAAGATTTTCCCATTCGTAGTTGTTCCCAGTCTACCTTACTTTATTTTGTTGTCTTATTTTACCGAATTGTGCTGTTCCCCAATCCAAAACCTTTTTTGCAACTTGTCTATTTCTTTGTCCGTAACAAGTTTAAATTGCACCGTGTTGCGATTGCTACCAAAATGCTCCCCAACCACCATCTCAACCACCTGCCTGGCTTCATGCCCCAGAATTAGGTCCAGCACAGCTTTTTGGACCCTCTACATATTGGTAGAGGTTCTCCTGTACACATTTCAAGAAATCCACTCCATTCATGCAGATAGAGAATCTGGTGAACTGGTGCGGCAACAATAATCTCCTCCTCAATGTCAACAAAACGAAGGAGATTGTCATCGACTTCAGGAAGCGTAAAGGAGAACATGCCCCTGTCTACATCAATGGGGATGAAGTAGAAAGGGTCGAGAGCTTCAAGTTTCTAGGTGTCCAGATCAAACAACCTGTCATAGTTCCCCCATGCCGACCCTATGGGTTAAGAAAGCCCACCAACTCCTCTACTTTCTCAGGAGGCTAAGGAAATTTGACATGTCCGCTACGATTCTCACCAGCTTCTACAGATGCACCACAGAAAGCATTCTTTCTGGTTGTATCACAGCTTGGTATGGCTCCTGCTCTGCCCAAGACCGCAAGGAACTACAAAGGGTTGTGAATGAAGCCCAGTCCATCATGCAAACCAGCCTCCCACCCATTGACTCTGTCTACACTTCCCGCTGCCTCGGAAAAGCAGCCAGCATAATCAAGGACCCCACGCACCCCAGACATTCTCTCTTCCACCTTCTTCCGTTGGGAAAAAGATACAAAAGTCTGAGGTCATGTACCAATCGACTCAAGAACAGCTTCTTCCCTGCTGCCATCAAACTTTTGAATGGACTTACCTTGCATTAAGTTGATCTTTCTCTACACCCTAGCTATGACTGTAACACTACACTCTGCACTCTCTCTCCTTCTCTATGAACGGTATGCTTTGTCTGTATAGCCGGCAAGACACAATACTTTTCACTGTGTCCCAATACATGTGACAACAATAAATCAAATCAAATGAAAAAGTTGGGAGAGAACAGGAGATGAGAAGGAGCAAGAGGTGAGACTGAAGAGGAGATGGCAGCGAGCAGGCGATAGGAGGGAGCAGGAATGGGGGTGAACAGACACATGCTTGTACAAGAGGAACATCATTGTTAGAAAGTGACTGAACAGTATTATCAATACATATTAACCCATGTACGATATAAATATTCAGCATTGGAGTTAGACCCTCTGAACACACTCCCGGAGACTATTAAACTCAGGTGGTATTAGTTTGCAAACTCTCTCCTGTCCTGAGGCTGGAACGGGGAGGGATGAAATTCAATGAACTGCAAAAGTACTCACGTATAATCTCATCGTCTCCTCCGCCTTGGGTCTCAGGTTCCTGCCCAGTTCAATGCAGCTCTTCAAAGTCTCGATTAACGTGTTCCTGTGAACTCGAGCCGTCCCCAGCAGTGACCGGGCTGCCATTCCGCCTTGACTGCTTCTGGCAGCAGTGATAACCAGGTGCCGAGAGACCAGTGTGTGAGTGAGAATGTGTGCGTGCCTGTGTCTGTGCCTCTGTTTCTCTGTGTGTCAGTGCGTGTGGGCGAGTATGTCTCTGTTTCTCTGTGTATGTGTGTGTGTGTGTGTCTGTTTTGCTCTGTTGATGTGTGTCTGTGTGCTTGTGTCTATTTCTCTGTGTCTCTTAGTGTGTCTCTCTGTGTCTGTGTGTGCGTCGTCTCTCTCTGTTTTGCTCTGTGTGTGTGTCTCAGTGTCTGTCAGTGTATGTGTGTCAGTGTGTGTCTCTGTGTCTCTGTCTGTGTGTGTCTCAGTTTTGCTCTGTCAGTGTTTGTGTCTCTCTGTTTTGCTCTGTCAGTGTGTGTATGTGTGTCAGTGTGTGTCTCTGTTTCGCTGTCAGTGTGTGTCAGAGTGTGTGTGTGTCAGTGTGTGTCTCTGTTTCGCTGTGTGTGTCTCTCTGTTTTAATCTGTCTGTGTGTGTGTGTCTCTGTTTTGCTCTGTCAGTGTCAGTGTGTGTCTCTGTTTCGCTGTGTGTGTCTCTCTGTTTTAATCTGTCTGTGTGTGTGTGTCTCTGTTTTGCTCTGTCAGTGTCAGTGTGTCTCTGTTTCGCTGTCAGTGTGTGTCTGTTTCGCTGTCAGTGTGTGTCTCTGTTTCACTGTCAGTGTGTGAGTCAGTGCGTGTCTCTGTTTCGCTGTCAGTGTGTGTGAGCGCGGAGAGAAAGTGAGTGAGCAGCTGAGTGTATGTGTGAATGTGTATGCATGCGAGTCAGTGAATGGAAGCAATAAGCTGCCTTTGCTTTCCCTCAGCCATTTGGATGCGAGCTGTGGCAATGCTTTAGATTCCATTAATACCACTCCCCTCGGGCACCCCCACTAATGATATCATCTGGGCAGTCCCAAATCCTGGAGCCCGGAGCAGGCAAAACTGGATTCCATCCAGCCATCAGCAGGAACACTGAGACTAAACCTGCACTTCCTGGGCACTTTACACAAAGGTGTGTTAGTCGGTGTGTTACTCGGTGGAAAGATGAGGGATGAGAAACTTCAGCCTTGAGGATAGATTGGAGAGGTCGGGACTGTTCTCCTTGGAGAGAAGAAAGCTGAGAGGGGATTTGATGTTCAAAATCACAAGGGAGTTGGAGTAGACAGTGTTATAGACAGCATGGGGTTAATTTAAACTGCCCTGACTTCTCCACTCTCTACCCATCCGGAAACAGAAAGGTGTTTCTTTAATTCTGATTTCCCACGTTATAAACAGTGACCTCCTTTCCCCGATCTTTAAATTTGGAGGGTTCCAGTCCTCAATGTTTTTATTCATTCATGGGACATGGGCATCGCTGGCTGGGCCAGTATTTATTGCTCATCCCTAGTTGCCCTTGGAGGGTAGTTGAGAGCCAACCACATCGCTGTGGGTCACATGTAGGCCAGACCGGGTAAGGACGGCAGATTTCCTTCCCTAAAGGACATTCGTGAACCAGATGGGTTTTTCCGACGATCGGCAATGTTGTCATGGTCATCAGCGGATTCTTAATTCCAGATTTTTTTTATTGAATTCAAATTCCACCACCTGCCGTGGTGGGATTCGAACCTGGGTCCCCAGAACATTAATAACTAGAGTAGCAAACCCAAGGAAAGTTTCACAACATCCACCCCAGTTACACTCACACATTCAATGAAGAAGGAAGAGGATTCAGGGCGCGACTGCAAAAAAATACAAGTTTTTGCATGAGGGCAGACTCCAGACTTGAATTATCCACAGATCTCTAAAGGTTGCCACTCAAGTGGATAGAGCTGTGAAGAAGGCCTATAGTGTGTTAGCGTTTATTAACAGGGGGTTGGAGTTTAAGAGCCATGGGGTTATGCTGCAACTGTACAGGACCTTGGCGAGACCACATTTGGAATATTGTGTGCAGTTCTGGTCACCTCACTATAAGAAGGATGTGGAAGCGCTGGAAAGAGTGCAGAGGAGATTTACCAGGATGCTGCCTGGTTTGGAGGGTAGGTCTTATGAGGAAAGGTTGAGGGAGCTAGGGCTGTTCTCTCTGGAGCGGAGGAGGCTGAGGGGAGACTTAATAGAGGTTTATAAAATGATGAAGGGGATAGATAGAGTGAACGTTCAAAGACTATTTCCTCGGGTGGATGGAGCTATTACAAGGGGGCATAACTATAGGGTTCGTGGTGGGAGATATAGGAAGGATATCAGAGGTAGGTTCTTTACGCAGAGAGTGGTTGGGGTGTGGAATGGACTGCCTGCAGTGATAGTGGAGTCAGACACTTTAGGAACATTTAAGCGGTTATTGGATAGGCACATGGAGCACACCAGGATGATAGGGAGTGGGATAGCTTGATCTTGGTTTCAGATAAAGCTCGGCACAACATTGTGGGCCGAAGGGCCTGTTCTGTGCTGTACTGTTCTATGAATGGAACGTTCCTTCCACGGGAATGTTGACTGATTGTGGAGTGATCCCATCTTTTCAGAGCGAGGTTCCGTGATGGGAAAAGGGGTGTAGAGTGAGTTAGTCTGGAGATCCATGGTTCCAGCAGTTGGCAGGTTTGATGAGGGAATGGTCTTCTTTCAGCTTGATGGCAAACAGCGCAGGCAGTTGACTGGGTCTCTGGCCTGGTCCAAACAACAACTGACCATGAGGTCCGAAGCCTAAAGGAAGTCAGCTGAGGCACGTCTTGGTCTTGTAATGCTGGTGAGGGGTTGTTACATGAAGTCCTATTGTTGAAATAATTGTGTTGGAAGTGAGTGCACGGGCCATTAGTGAAATAACTCCTCAGAGACCAGTGCCCCTTCACCAGATACACTTTATTTACAAACTTATCTTCACTCCTGAGAGTGATTCAGGTACAAAGTCAGAATCCGGAGTGCCAGTCACCCTGACACTCGATACGTGCTCTGGTGAGACTCTCTGATTGGGCAGGCAATCGTTACCTCAATCAGGGAGCTCATACTCGAAGAGGCCCACTTCATGGGCCTGGTTGATCATTATAATTAGCAGCGTTGTTGGAGCTGGGGATTGCGAAGGGTTGTCTATGTTGGCTGAAGAAGACTGAACGTCTGTTGAAACATTGTGTTAGCTTCACTGGAATGTTTATGTCTGGCCAGGAGTGTAACAATCCAGATGTTTGGCCTTTAAAATGGTTCAGAAACTTCTGGAAGCCAGCAAGTGACCAGCCGCAGTCAGCTCAGCAATCATCCGTTTCAAAAAGCACGCAAAAAATGACTTAATAAAGCAGTCATAGCATCATAGAGTCATAGAGGTTTACAGCATAGAAACAGCCCTTCGGCCCAACTTGTCCATGCCACCCCTTTCTTTAACCACTTAGCTCGTCCCAATTGCCCGCGTTTGGCCCATATCCCTCTATACCCAGCTTACCCACGTAACTGTCCAATTGCTTTTTAAAAGACAAAATTGTACCCGCCTCTACTACTACCAGCTTGTTCCAGACACTCACCACCCTGTGTGTGAAAACATTGCCCCTCTGGAGTCCAGCTGAAGAAGGTATTTTCCTTCACGTCTCGACAGCGACGGCACTGGGGAACAGGGAAAAGAAGCAAAAACGACAAGCGGTAAAGCTGCGTCACGCAGCGAGTGGCTGGGGTCTGGATTGCACTGCCCGAGAGCGGGCGGTGGAGAAAAGTTAATTTGGAGCATTCAACATGCAACTAAACTGTCCTCCGAGAAGGAAGACTGGGCAGGGCTACGGAGAGCCAGTGCAGACATGATGGGCCGAAAGGCCTCAGTCTGCACAGTGACTGTTCTGTCAGAAAGGAGACTGGACGCTCCTTCGAAAAAAACAGCCAAATGGGGGACTCGGAATCACAGATACAATCAATGTGTGAGGTTAATTCGGCCAAAATAAAACACCAAGCAAAGGGGTTCATTTACACAGAGATAGAATTGGAAAGGAAAGATGTTGCAGCGGATATGTATATAACCGTGCTTCAACCAGAGAGATCACAGTATCACACTCGGAATCACTGTGCACAGTTCCGGTCTCTGTATCACACTGGGAGTCACTGTGCACAGTTCCGGTCTCTGTATCACACTGGGAGTCACTGTGCACAGTTCCGGTCTCTGTATCACACTGGGAGTCACTGTGCACAGTTCCAGTCTCTGTATCACACTGGGAGTCACTGTGCACAGTTCCGGTCTCCGTATCACCCTGGGAGTCACTGTGCACAGTTCTGGTCTCCGTATCACACTGGGAGTCACTGTGCACAGTTCCGGTCTCTGTATCACACTGGGAGTCACTGTGCACAGTTCCGGTCTCTGGATCACACTGGGAGTCACTGTGCACAATTCCATTTTGCAAAAATATTCTTTTATTCTTAAAATATCCGAAAGAAACATTAAAAAATGCATTTTAAATTGTCAGAACATGAAAAGACAATGAGATACACATTCTCTACAGAAACACACAATGCGTTCTGAGGTTATTCACCACATCTCAAACTTCTCAATATTTTAGTCACGGAAAGTACAATGATGTTGAAATGATGTACACAGGTCATGCTGCACTCTTAGTTGCTTCAACACAGTTTCATTTACTATATAGTCAAGAACAGGCTTACAGTCTGGGAGTCTAGACGGTTACTAGCCCCTTTATATATGTCGCCTGAAAGGCCTTGTGCACTGGCCTTTCTGCATTGTACCTCGACGGTAGTTGCCCCAAGCACTAGCGCGTCCCTCAGCACGTAGCCCTGGGCTTTGGAATGTGCCGGTCTGCAACACTGGGTGAGGGACCAACAAGTTTCGGGCAGAGCTTCTTTCATTGAGTTGATGATCCCCAGCAACAGCTGATATTTGTCTCAGGGGCGTCCCTGGGAACAGACTGGTGGAACGTCACTGCTAAGGATAAACCTCGACAAAAACAGTGACCACGGCACCACACAACCCTGCCACAGCAACCTCTGCAAGACGTGCCGGATCATCGACACAGATGCCATCATCTCACGTGAGAACACCATCCACCAGGTACACGGTACATACTCTTGCAACTCGGCCAACGTTGTCTACCTGATACACTGCAGGAAAGGATGTCCCGAGGCATGGTACATTGGGGAGGCCATGCAGACGCTACGACAACGGATCAATGAACACCGCTCGACAATCACCAGGCAGGAGTCTTCCCTTCCAATCGGGGAACACTTCAGCGGTCACGGGCATTCAGCCTCTGATCTTCAGGTAAGCGTTCTCCAAGGCGGCCTTCACGACACACGACAGCGCAGAGTCGCTGAGCAGAGACGGATAGCCAAGTTCCGCACACATGAGAACGGCCTCAACCAGGATCTTGGGTTCATGTCACACTATCTGTAACTCCCACGACTTGCCTGGGATTGCAAAATCTCACTGACTGTCCTGGCTGGAGACAATACACATCTCTTTAACCTGTGCTTAACCCTCTCTACACTCACATTGTCTGTACCTGTAAAGACTTGATTACTGGTTAAGACTCGCATTCCACCCATTATCTTATAATTGATTTTGTGTCTGTGCATGCCCTGTTTGTGAAACAAATCCTGCACTCACCTGATGAAGGAGTGGCGCTCCGAAAAATCGTGCTACCAAATAAACCTGTTGGACTTTAACCTGGTGTTGTGAGACTTCTTACTGTGTTCACCCCAGTCCAACGCCGGCATCTCCACATCATCTCTCTCCAGACCTTCTTTCCAAAGACAATTCCTCAAAGTCCCTTCCCCTACACAGCCTCCTCGAGGGTAACATTTGTCTGGGGTGAGTCTCTGGGTGTGTCGGATTGGGGAGGGCCTTTCCCACCATCAGCCAAGCTCGGTCTTGGTGCTAGTTTGAAAGTTCTGGTGATGGGACATTCTGCAAGATGACTCTGACAATCTGCTCAGGGAACAATCTGAGGGGATCCACCATCTCCGAGAGGCCTCAGGGTTCACCACCTCCTCAGGATTCACCTCCTCCTCAGGATTCACCTCCTCCTCGGGATTCACCTCCTCCTCGGGGCTCACCTCCTCCTCGGGGCTCACCTCCTCCTCGGGCCTCACCTCCT
The DNA here is from genome assembly GCF_964213995.1 of Mustelus asterias. NCBI lineage: Eukaryota > Metazoa > Chordata > Chondrichthyes > Carcharhiniformes > Triakidae > Mustelus > Mustelus asterias. The sequence continues at coordinate 16,932 of NW_027591530.1, read as the reverse complement.
CCTCGGGCCTCACCTCCTCCTCGGGCCTCACCTCCTCCTCGGGCCTCACCTCCTCCTCGGGCCTCACCTCCTCCTCGGGCCTCACCTCCTCCTCGGGCCTCACCTCCTCCTCGGGCCTCACCTCCTCCTCGGGCCTCACCTCCTCCTCGGGCCTCACCTCCTCCTCGGGCCTCACCTCCTCCTCGGGCCTCACCTCCTCCTCGGGCCTCACCTCCTCCTCGGGCCTCACCTCCTCCTCGGGCCTCACCTCCTCCTCGGGCCTCACCTCCTCCTCGGGCCTCACCTCCTCCTCGGGCCTCACCTCCTCCTCGGGCCTCACCTCCTCCTCGGGCCTCACCTCCTCCTCGGGCCTCACCTCCTCCTCGGGCCTCACCTCCTCGGGCCTCACCTCCTCCTCGGGCCTCACCTCCTCCTCGGGCCTCACCTCCTCCTCAGGCCTCACCTCCTCCTCAGGCCTCACCTCCTCCTCGGGCCTCACCTCCTCCTCGGGCCTCACCTCCTCCTCGGGCCTCACCTCCTCCTCGGGCCTCACCTCCTCCTCGGGCCTCACCTCCTCCTCGGGCCTCACCTCCTCCTCGGGCCTCACCTCCTCCTCGGGCCTCACCTCCTCCTCAGGGCTCACCTCCTCCTCAGGGCTCACCTCCTCCTCAGGGCTCACCTCCTCCTCAGGGCTCACCTCCTCCTCAGGGCTCACCTCCTCCTCAGGGCTCACCTCCTCCTCAGGCCTCACCTCCTCCTCAGGCCTCACCTCCTCCTCAGGCCTCACCTCCTCCTCAGGCCTCACCTCCTCCTCAGGCCTCACCTCCTCCTCAGGCCTCACCTCCTCCTCAGGCCTCACCTCCTCCTCAGGCCTCACCTCCTCAGGCCTCACCTCCTCCTCAGGCCTCACCTCCTCCTCAGGGTTCACCGCCTCCTTAGGGCTCACCTCCTCCTCAGGGTTCACCACCTCCTCAGGATTCACCACCTCCTCAGGATTCACCACCTCCTCAGGGTTCACCACCTCCTTCTCCCTTAGGGCCTCTAGAATGTTCCATGCAGACCACTGCCTGATGGACTTGTGCTCAAACCTATTTCTCTGCATATATTTTTCCACGGGGGGAACAGGCGGAACGGCACGGTCCAACTACTTGGAGCGTTCCCTGGTACCATGGCCAGACTCATCCTTCGCAACACTAGGGACAGGTAGAACCTCAACACTTGGTGTTTGCGCACCAAGCGTCTCCACAAAACATGATGTGGCTACGTACAAAGGTGGCCATCAGGATTAGGGTGACGTTGGGCACTTTTATCCTTCCTTCTCCAAAGATATGCGCATGGCAACTCTGTGGATATGATCCACCTTTGACCCCCCCAGATGAACTTGAAGATGGCTCGGCTGACCACTACAGCACGGAGAATGGGCCAGTCCTGCGTCTCATACAGCAACACTGAGAGCTCCCAATGCCTAATGACTGGATTCCTACCCACAATGGAGAGGGAGCGTCACTCCCACATGACCAGTTTCTGTCTCACCTTGGCAATACGCTCCTCCCAGCTTCTAACACACTCTGAACCATATCTCCAGTACCTTCAAAGAACAAAGAACAGCACAGGAACAGGCCCTTCAGCCCACCAAGTCGATGACTATCTCCTTCGTTTTGTTGACATTGTTTTGTCGACATATAATCCAGATGGAACAGTGAAATGGACCGCTAATTTCTTCCCTCTCCCCACTTCCATTGGTAGACACGGTGCCAGCCAGAAGCATACTCTTGTAAACGTCCAGTAGATCCACGGAGTTGGGGGTAGGGTGATAGCGTGGATTGGGGATTGGCTCTCCGACAGGAAGCAGAGAGTCGGAATAAATGGGTGCTTTTCTGGTTGGCAGATGGTAACTAGTGGCGTGCCGCAGGGATCGGTACTGGGGTCTCAACTATTTACCATTTATATAGACGATCTGGAGGAGGGGACTGAGTGTAGGGTAACAAAGTTTGCAGACGACACAAAGATAAGTGGAAAAGTGAATCGTGTGGAGGGCGTAGAAGGTCTGCAGAGAGATTTGGACAGGCTGAGTGAGTGGGCGAGGATCTGGCAGATGGAGTATAACGTTGACAAATGCGAGGTTATTCACTTTGGAAGAAATAATAGCAAATTGTATTATTATCTAAATGGAAAGAAATGACAACATGCTGCTATGCAGAGGGACCTGGGGGTCTTTGTGCATGAGACGCAAAAACCCAGTCTGCAGGTGCAACAGGTGATCAAGAAGGCAAATGGGATGTTGGCCTATATCGCAAGGGGGATAGAATGTAAAAGCAGAGATGTCTTGCTGCATCTGTACAGGGCATTGGTGAGGCCGCAGCTGGAATACTGTGTGCAGTATTGGTCCCCTTATTTGCGGAAGGATATATTGGCCTTGGAGGGAGTGCAGAGAAGGTTCACCAGGTTGATACCAGAGATGAGGGGTGTTGATTATGAGGAGAGACTGAGCAGATTGGGTTTGTATTCGTTGGAATTTAGAAGGCTGAGGGGGGATCTTATAGAGACCTATAAGATAATGAAGGGGCTGGATAGGGTAGAGATGGAGAGATTCTTTCCACTTAGAAAGGAAACTAGAACTCGAGGGCACAGCCTCAAAATAAAGGGGGGTCAGTTTAGGACAGAGTTGAGGAGGAACTTCTTCTCTCAGAGGGTGGTGAATCTCTGGAATTCTCTGCCCATTGAAGTGGTGGAGGCTACCACGTTGAATATGTTTAAATCACGGATAGATGGATTCCTGATCGGTAAGGGAATTAGGGGTTATAGGGATCAGGCGGGTAAGTGGAACTGATCCACTTCAGATCAGCCATGATCTTATTGAATGGCGGGGCAGGCTCGAGGGGCTAGATGGCCTACTCCTGCTCCTATTTCTTATGTTCTTAGGTCTGGCCTACATGTGACTCCAGACTCACAGCAATGTGGTTGACTCTTTAATACGGTTTTTGACACGATTTATACTGTGAGGGTTGGCGGGGGGTTGGGGGGGGCGTGCTGTAATTGATAGTGTTATAAAGCAGAGGTGGCTCCCCCCTCTGACAACTAACACTGAAACACCCAAGCCTGTAAATATATGTGACTCCAGACCCACAACAATGTGGTTGACTCTCAACTGTCCCTCTGAAATGGCCGAGTGAGATACTCTTGTGCGATCAAACCACGAGGAAGTCCACGCTAAAACAAAAGCAACATACTGTGGATGCTGGGATCTGAAACACAAACAGAAAATGCTGGAAAATCTCAGCAGGTCTGACAGCATCTGTGGGGAGCGAATAAAGTCGACGTTTCGAGTCTGGATGACCCTGGGGGGTGTTTAATTGATAGGAACAGCAGTGGCAGCAGGACAAAGGGAATAAAAATGCTGATGATAAAGGCTGGGAATGGTGCTAACAGCGTCCATTAAGAGATCGGAATGGCAGAAGTGCAGAGTGCTAAAGAATGACCCTGAGGAATGTGCGGGTGGCCCTAGTGGGGTGGGGGAAGCGGGCAGGGGACAGTGAACAGGATAGAAACTGAGATTTTATAAGCGGAAAAATAGGAATAAGAATATAAATTTATAAAAATGGACAAATAAGATGAAGAGGGTCAGCATTGAGGGAGCATGTCCCTCCAGTTATCCCCCCCCCCTCACTCCCTCATGTGTTTATCCAGCTTCCCCCTTTCAACACATTATCCACTCTCACACACTCCCCGGGGAGCGGGTTCACTCTCGGGGTGGGGGGGGGTTGGGGGGTGGCGGGGGGTGGGGAAGAGATTTCTCCCCATTGGGTTAATTCGTGACTCTCCTGACCCGCTGGTCAGTTCTGTTCCTGTAATTGGAAGCTACGCCTACCCTATCAGAACCCGCTCTCAGTCTTCAATTATTCATCACAACTCTGAGGTATCAGGTCACCTCTCTCAGCTTTCGGGAGAAAAGATGAAGTGAAACCTCTCAATGCTGGCATCAATGTCTTTTCTGTCCCTTCTGCAGTGCTGATATGGCAAAGAGTTCAGGAACCAGGAGGCACAGATTCAGGATAAGTGGTCGAAGGTGCAGAGGGGACGGGAGGAAGAGCTTTTTTGCGCAGAGGGTGGTGGGTGTCTGGAGTTGATCGAGTTACGCCCGAGTTGGTCGTGGAGGCAGAGAGCCTAAACCCTTTTGAAAGGTACCTGGATCTGCACCTTAAGTGCTGTCAGCTACAGGGCTGTGGACCGGGTGCAGGAAGGTGGGATTAGATAGGGCACCTGGATTTCCTCGAGCTGGCATGGACACGATGGGACGAACGGCCTCCTTCTGTGCTGCAACTTTTCTATGGTTTCTATATCCCGTCTTATAATTGTTTTGTACCTTTTGGCACTTTATTCCCAATCCAGAATCCAATTTGGTCCAATCAGAGTCCCCACATGAGACACAAAGCAGATCCAAGCTGACAAGACAAGGACGTAGATCCCACCTCAGGCCCAGTTAAACAATGGTCGCGAGCTTCACGTTTTTAGGTGTCCAGATCACCAACAACCTGTCCTGGTCCCCCCCAATGCTATAGTTAAGAAAGCCCCACCAACGCCTCAGCTTTCTCAGGAGACTAAGGAAATTCAACATGTCCGCTCTGACGCTCACCAACTTTTACAGATCGAAAGCATTCTTTCTGGTGGTATCCCAGCTTGGTCTGGCTCCTGCTCTGCCCAAGACCGCAAAGAACTACAAAAGGTTGTGAATGTAGCCCAATCCATCACACAAACCAGCCTCCCATCCATTGACTCTGTCTGCACTTCCCGCTGCCTCGGGAAAGCAGCCAGGGTAATCAAGGACCCCAGGCACCCCGGACATTCAAAAAACTGCTTCAGGTGAAGTCTCAGTTTAACCTCATTGGCCAAGACCAGACACTACACTGGATCTGAGCCAAAAGGCCAAGAAGCGATATATCCCTCTTTATGATCGGAGAACGGAACGTGTACACTCAGTAATGGGTTAGAAGCTGAGCTGAATCTGACTGTGTGGGACTGGTTTAGAATCAACCACATTGCTGTGGCTCTGGAGTCACATGTAGGCCAGACCAGGTCAGCATGGCAGATTTCCTTCCCGAAAGGACACTAGTGAACCAGATGGGTTTTTCCGACAATCGTCAATGGTCACCATTAGACTTTTAATCCCAGATATTTTGGTGAATTCAAATTCCGTCTTTGGCGATGGTGGGATTATTAACCCAGTGACAACACCAGCCTGCCACTGTTCCCCCTGAACCAGGTTGATACGCGGTCGATAACTCATCCCAGGGCGATGTCTCACACCATCATTCTGAGGCTTTGACAGGGTTGATGGTGAGAAGATGATTCCCCTCGTTGGGGTGTGGGGGTCTCGGGAACCCAGGGCCCGCAGTTTAAAAAGGGTCTTCCATTTAAGACGGAGATGAGAAGGAATGATGTCTCTCAAAGGATGGTGAATGCTTGGAATCCTCTCCCTCAAAGCGGCAGAGGCAGGGGGACACTGAATATACTCGAGGTGGTGGGACACTGAATATACTCGAGGTGGTCGGACATTGAATATACTCGAGACAGGGGGACACTGAATATACCCGAGGTGGTCGGACATTGAATATACTCGAGACAGGGGGACACTGAATATACTCGAGGTGGTGGGACACTGAAGATACTCGAGGTGGTGGGACACTGAAGATACTCGAGGTGGTGGGACACTGAATATACTCGAGGCAGGGGGACACTGAACATACTCGAGGTGGTGGGACACTGAACATACTCGAGGTGGTGGGACACTGAATATACTCGAGGTGGCGGGACACTGAATATACTCGAGGTGGTGGGACACTGAATATACCCGAGGCAGAGGGACACTGAATATACCCGAGGCAGGGGGACATTGAATATACTCGAGACAGGGGGACACTGAATATACTCGAGACAGGGGGACATTGAATATACTCGAGACAGGGGGACATTGAATATACTCGAGGTGGTGGGACATTGAATATACTCAAGGCAGGGGGACACTGAATATACTCGAGGTGGTGGGACACTGAATATACTCGAGGTGGTGGGACACTGAATATACTCGAGACAGGGGGACACTGAATATACTCGAGGTGGTGGGACACTGAATATACTCGAGACAGGGGGACATTGAATATACTCGAGACAGGGGGACACTGAATATACTCGAGGTGGTGGGACACTGAATATACTCGAGACAGAGGGACACTGAATATACTCGAGGTGGTGGGACACTGAATATACTCGAGGTGGTGGGACACTGAATATACTCGAGGTGGTGGGACACTGAATATACTCGAGGTGGTGGGACACTGAATATACTCGAGGTGGTGGGACATTGAATATACTCGAGACAGGGGGACATTGAATATACTCGAGACAGGGGGACACTGAATATACTCGAGGTGGTGGGACACTGAATATACTCGAGGTGGTGGGACATTGAATATACGCGAGACAGGGGGACACTGAATATACTCGAGGTGGTGGGACACTGAATATACTCGAGACAGAGGGACATTGAATATACTCGAGACAGGGGGACACTGAATATACTCGAGGTGGTGGGACACTGAATATACTCGAGGCAGAGGGACATTGAATATACTCGAGGTGGTGGGACACTGAATATACTCAAGGTGGTGGGACACTGAATATACTCGAGGTGGTGGGACACTGAATATACTCGAGGTGATGGGACACTGAATATACTCGAGACAGGGGGACACTGAATATACTCGAGGTGGTGGGACACTGAATATACTCGAGGTGGTGGGACACTGAATATACTCGAGGTGGTGGGACACTGAATATACTCGAGGTGGTGGGACACTGAATATACTCGAGGTGGTGGGACACTGAATATACTCGAGGTGGTGGGACATTGAATATACTCGAGACAGGGGGACATTGAATATACTCGAGACAGGGGGACACTGAATATACTCGAGGTGGTGGGACACTGAATATACTCGAGGTGGTGGGACATTGAATATACTCGAGGTGGTGGGACATTGAATATACTCGAGACAGGGGGACATTGAATATACTCGAGGTGGTGGGACACTGAATATACTCGAGGTGGTGGGACATTGAATATACTCGAGGCAGGGGGACATTGAATATACTCGAGGTGGTGGGACACTGAATATACTCGAGGCAGGGGGACATTGAATATACTCGAGGTGGTGGGACACTGAATATACTCGAGACAGGGGGACACTGAATATACTCGAGGTGGTGGGACACTGAATATACACGAGGTGGTGGGACACTGAATATACTCGAGGTGGTGGGACATTGAATATACTCGAGACAGGGGGACATTGAATATACCCGAGGCAGGGGGACACTGAATATACTCGAGGTGGTGGGACATTGAATATACCCGAGGTGGTGGGACATTGAATACACTCGAGACAGGGGGACACTGAATATACCCGAGGTGGTGGGACATTGAATATACTCGAGGCAGAGGGACACTGAATATACTCGAGGCAGAGGGACACTGAATATACTCGAGGTGGTGGGACACTGAATATACTCGAGGCAGTGGGACACTGAATATACTCGAGGCAGAGGGACACTGAATATACTCGAGGCAGGGGGACACTGAATATACTCGAGGTGGTGGGACATTGAATATACCCGAGGCAGGGGGACATTGAATATACTGGAGGTGCTGGGACATTGAATATACCCGAGGCAGGGGAACACTGAATATACTCGAGGTGGTGGGACATTGAATATACCCGAGGCAGGGGGACACTGAATATACTCGAGGTGGTGGGACATTGAATATACTCGAGGTGCTGGGACATTGAATATACTCAAGGTGGTGGGACACTGAATATACTCGAGGTGGTGGGACATTGAATATACTCGAGGTGCTGGGACATTGAATATACTCGAGGTGGTGGGACATTGAATATACTCGAGGTGCTGGGACATTGAATATACCCGAGGCAGGGGGACACTGAATATACTCGAGGTGGTGGGACATTGAATATACTCGAGGTGCTGGGACATTGAATATACTCGAGGTGGTGGGACACTGAATATACTCGAGGCATAGGGACACTGAATATACTCGAGGCAGAGGGACACTGAATATACTCGAGGCAGAGGGACACTGAATATACTCGAGGCAGGGGGACACTGAATATACTCGAGGCAGAGGGACACTGAATATACTCGAGGCAGAGGGACACTGAATATACTCGAGGCAGAGGGACACTGAATATACTCGAGGCAGAGGGACACTGAATATACTCGAGGTGGTGGGACACTGAATATACTCGAGGCAGGGGGACACTGAATATACTCGAGGTGGTGGGACATTGAATATACTCGAGGTGCTGGGACATTGAATATACTCGAGGTGGTGGGACATTGAATATACTCGAGGTGCTGGGACATTGAATATACCCGAGGCAGGGGGACACTGAATATACTCGAGGTGGTGGGACATTGAATATACTCGAGGTGCTGGGACATTGAATATACTCGAGGTGGTGGGACACTGAATATACTCGAGGCAGAGGGACACTGAATATACTCGAGGCAGAGGGACACTGAATATACTCGAGGCAGAGGGACACTGAATATACTCGAGGCAGGGGGACACTGAATATACTCGAGGCAGAGGGACACTGAATATACTCGAGGCAGAGGGACACTGAATATACTCGAGGCAGAGGGACACTGAATATACTCGAGGCAGAGGGACACTGAATATACTCGAGGTGGTGGGACACTGAATATACTCGAGGCAGGGGGACACTGAATATACTCGAGGTGGTGGGACATTGAATATACTCGAGGCAGGGGGACATTGAATATACTCGAGGCAGGGGGACACTGAATATACTCGAGGCAGTGGAACACTGAATATACTCGAGACAGGGGGACATTGAATATACTCGAGACAGGGGGACATTGAATATACTCGAGACAGGGGGACATTGAATATACTCGAGACAGGGGGACATTGAATATACTCGAGGTGGTGGGACATTGAATATACCCGAGGTGGTGGAACACTGAATATACCCGAGGTGGTGGAACATTGAATATACTCGAGACGGGGGGACACTGAATATACTCGAGGCGGTGGAACACTGAATATACTCGAGACAGTGGGACACTGAATATACTCGAGGCAGGGGGACACTGAATATACTCGAGACGGGGACATTGAATATACTCGAGGCAGGGGGACACTGAATATACTCGAGAGGGTGGGACACTGAATATACTCGAGGCAGAGGGACACTGAATATACTCGAGGCGGTGGAACACTGAATATACTCGAGGCAGAGGGACACTGAATATACTCGAGGCGGTGGAACACTGAATATACTCGAGACAGGGGGACACTGAATATACTCGAGGCAGAGGGACACTGAATATACTCGAGACAGGGGGACATTGAATATACTCGAGGCAGGGGGACACTGAATATACTCGAGGTGGTGGGACACTGAATATACTCGAAGTGGTGGGACACTGAATATACTCGAGACAGGGGGACATTGAATATACTCGAGGCAGGGGACATTGAATATACTCGAGACAGGGGGACACTGAATATACTCGAGGCAGGGGGACACTGAATATACTCGAGGCAGAGGGACACTGAATATACTCGAGGTGGTGGGACATTGAATATACTCGAGGCGGTGGAACACTGAATATACTCGAGGCAGGGGGACATTGAATATACTCGAGGCAGGGGGACACTGAATATACTCGAGGTGGTGGGACACTGAATATACTCGAGGTGGTGGGACATTGAATATACTCGAGGCAGAGGGACACTGAATATACTCGAGGTGGTGGGACATTGAATATACTCGAGGCGGTGGAACACTGAATATACTCGAGGCAGGGGGACATTGAATATACTCGAGGCAGGGGGACACTGAATATACTCGAGGCAGGGGGACACTGAATATACTCGAGGCAGGGGGACACTGAATATACTCGAGGTGGTGGGACACTGAATATACCCGAGGCAGAGGGACACTGAATATACTCGAGACAGGGGGACATTGAATATACTCGAGGCAGGGGGACACTGAATATACTCGAGACAGGGGGACATTGAATATACTCGCGGCAATGGGAAATTGAATATACTCGCGGCAGGGGGACACTGAATATACTCGAGGTGGTGGGACACTGAATATACTCGAGGCAGAGGGACACTGAATATACTCGAGGCAGAGGGACATTGAATATACTCGAGGTGGTGGGACACTGAATACACTCGAGGTGGTGGGACATTGAATATACTCGAGACAGTGGGACACTGAATATACTCGAGGCAGAGGGACACTGAATATACTCGAGACAGAGGGACATTGAATATACTCGAGGCGGTGGAACACTGAATATACTCGAGGCAGGGGGACACTGAATATACCCGAGGTGGTCGGACATTGAATATACTCGAGGTGGTCGGACATTGAATATACTCGAGGTGGTGGGACATTGAATATACTCGAGGTGGTGGGACACTGAATATACTCGAGGCAGGGGGACACTGAATATACTCGAGGCAGGGGGACACTGAATATACTCGAGGCAGAGGGACATTGAATATACTCGAGGTGGTGGGACGCTGAATATACTCGAGACAGGGGGACACTGAATATACTCGAGGCAGAGGGACACTGAATATACTCGAGACAGAGGGACATTGAATATACTCGAGGCGGTGGAACACTGAATATACTCGAGGCAGGGGGACACTGAATATACCCGAGGTGGTCGGACATTGAATATACTCGAGGTGGTGGGACATTGAATATACTCGAGGTGGTGGGACACTGAATATACTCGAGGCAGGGGGACACTGAATATACTCGAGGCAGGGGGACACTGAATATACTCGAGGCAGGGGGACACTGAATATACTCGAGGCAGAGGGACATTGAATATACTCGAGGTGGTGGGACGCTGAATATACTCGAGGCAGGGGTACACTGAATATACTCGAGGCAGAGGGACATTGAATATACTCGAGGTGGTGGGACACTGAATATACTCGAGGTGGTGGGACACTGAATATACTCGAGGTGGTGGGACACTGAATATACTCGAGGTGGTGGGACACTGAATATACTCGAGGTGGTGGGACACTGAATATACTCGAGGTGGTGGGACACTGAATATACTCGAGGCAGGGGGACACTGAATATACTCGAGGTGGTGGGACATTGAATATACTCGAGGCAGGGGGACACTGAATATACTCGAGGTGGTGGGACACTGAATATACTCGAGACAGGGGGACACTGAATATACTCGAGGCAGAGGGACATTGAATATACTCGAGGTGGTGGGACATTGAATATACTCGAGGTGGTGGGACATTGAATATACTCGAGGCAGGGGGACACTGAATATACTCGAGGTGGTGGGACATTGAATATACTCGAGGTGGTGGGACATTGAATATACTCGAGGCAGAGGGACATTGAATATACTCGAGGTGGTGGGACATTGAATATACTCGAGGCAGAGGGACATTGAATATACTCGAGGTGGTGGGACATTGAATATACTCGAGGTGGTGGGACACTGAATATACTCGAGGCAGGGGGACACTGAATATACTCGAGGCAGAGGGACACAGAATATACTCGAGGTGGTGGGACATTGAATATACTCGAGGTGGTGGGACATTGAATATACTCGAGGCAGGGTGACACTGAATATACTCGAGGTGGTGGGACATTGAATATACTCGAGGTGGTGGGACATTGAATATACTCGAGGCAGGGGGACACTGAATATACTCGAGGTGGTGGGACATTGAATATACTCGAGGTGGTGGGACACTGAATATACTCGAGGTGGTGGGACACTGAATATACCCGAGGCAGGGGGACACTGAATATACCCGAGGTGGTGGGACATTGAATATACTCGAGGCAGGGGGACACTGAATATACTCGAGGCAGAGGGACATTGAATATACTCGAGGTGGTGGGACATTGAATATACTCGAGGTGGTGGGACATTGAATATACTCGAGGCAGGGGGACACTGAATATACTCGAGGTGGTGGGACATTGAATATACTCGAGGTGGTGGGACATTGAATATACTCGAGGCAGAGGGACATTGAATATACTCGAGGTGGTGGGACATTGAATATACTCGAGGTGGTGGGACATTGAATATACTCGAGGTGGTGGGACATTGAATATACTCGAGGCAGGGGGACACTGAATATACTCGAGGTGGTGGGACACTGAATATACTCGAGGCAGGGGGACATTGAATATACTCGAGGCAGGGGGACATTGAATATACTCGAGGTGGTGGGACATTGAATATACTCGAGGTGGTGGGACATTGAATATACTCGAGGTGGTGGGACATTGAATATACTCGAGGTGGTGGGACATTGAATATACTCGAGGCAGAGGGATATTGAATATCCTCGAGGTGGTGGGACACTGAATATACTCGAGGTGGTGGGACATTGAATATACTCGAGGCAGGGGGACACTGAATATACTCGAGGCAGGGGGACACTGAATATACTCGAGGTGGTGGGACATTGAATATACTCGAGGTGGTGGGACACTGAATATACTCGAGGCAGGGGGACACTGAATATACTCGAGGCAGAGGGACATTGAATATACTCGAGGCAGGGGGACACTGAATATACTCGAGGCAGAGGGACACTGAATATACTCGAGGTGGTGGGACATTGAATATACTCGAGGTCCTGGGACATTGAATATACTCGAGGCAGGGGGACACTGAATATACTCGAGGCAGAGGACACTGAATATACTCGAGGTGGTGGGACACTGAATATACCCGAGGCAGAGGGACACTGAATATACTCGAGGCAGGGGGACACTGAATATACTCGAGGCAGGGGGACACTGAATATACTCGAGGCAGAGGGACACTGAATATACCCGAGGCAGAGGGACACTGAATATACTCGAGGTGGAGTTAGATTTTTGACGATGAGGGAGCTCTTTCTGCTCTTGCACACCTTTTATCCTTCTCTTTAATATATTCGTTCATGGGACATGGGTGTCACTGGCTGGCCAGCATTTCACGCCCATTCCTGAGGGGTAATTCAGAGTCTTGCTGTGGCTCTGGAGTCACATGTCGGCCAGACTGGGTAAGGACGGCAGATTTCTTTCCCTGAAGGACATTAGTGAACCAGATGGGTTTTTCCGATAATAAACAATGGTTTCATGGCCATCAGTAGATTCTTAATTCCTGAATACTTTTTATTTAATTCAAATTTCACCATCTGCCGTGGTGGGGTTCGAACGCGGGTCCCCAGAACATTACTCTGGGTCTCTGGATTACTGGTCCAGTGATAATACGACATCACTGCCTCCCCTTGGTTACTCGGGGAGTGGGGGGAGAGGGCAGTATATATTCAGGATAAGAGGCAGATTCTGAAGGGATCTGAGGGGAGATCATTTTTACCTGGGGCGGGGGTGGGGATCCAGAACTCCCAATCTGAAGTGGGAGGGGGTGTTGTTTGGGAAGTAGGGTCATTGAGGTTTACAGCATGGAAACAGGCCCTTCGGCCCAACCTGTCCATGCCGCCCCTTTTTTTAAACCTCTCAGCTAGTCCCAATTGCCCGCGTTTGGCCCATATCCCTCTATACCCATCTTACCCATGTAACTGTCTAAACGCTTTTTTTACAAGACAAAATTGTACCCGCCTCTACTACTACCTCTGGCAGCTTGTTCCAGACACTCACCACCCTGTGTGTGAAAAAATTGCCCCTCTGGACCCTTCTGTATCTCTCCCCTCTCACCTTAAACCTGTGCCCTTTAGTTTTAGACTCCCCTACCTTTGGGAAAAGATGTTGACTATCTACCTTGTCTATGACCTCTATAAGACTTCTATAAGGCCACCCCTCAGCCTCCTACACTCCAGAGAAAAAAGCCCCAGTCTATCCAGCCTCTCCTTATCACTCAATCCATCAAGTCCCGGTAGCATCCTCGTAAATCTTTTCTGCACTCTTTCTAGTTTAACAATATCCTTTCTATAATCGGGTGACCAGAATTGCACACAGTATTCCAAGTGTGGCCTTACCAATGTCTTGTACAACTTCACCTCCTCTCTTCCTCCCTCACTCGCTCTATTCTCTTCTTCCTCTATCCTTCTCTCTCTCTTCACGTCCTCTCTTCCTCCCTCACTCCCTCTATCCTCTTCTTCCTCTATCCCTTTTCTCGTTCTCCTGTCCCTCTCTCAGCTGTCCCTTCACTCCCTCTTTCTGCACATTTAGCACTGCTGCCTCACAGCACCAGGGACCCGGGTTCGATTCCCGCTTGGCTCAGTGTGTGTGCGGAGTCTGCACATTCTCCCCGTGTTCGCGTGGGTTTCCTCCGGGTGCTCCGGTTTACTCCCACAGTCCAAAGACGTGCTGGTTAGGGTGCATTGGCCGTGCTAAATTCTATCTCAGTGTACCCGAACAGGCGATTTGGGGATTTTCACAGTAACTTCATTGCAGTGTTAATGTAAGCCTACTTGTGACACTAATAAATAAACTTAAACTATTTCTGTGAACGAAAAGCAAGAAATGTTGGAGAACACACACACACACCCACACCCCCCTTTGGCCAAGAACCAAGAGACTGAACCGGATTTTCCCACACACGCACGCACACATTTTATGTCCAGTTTAGATTTTGTAATTTAAATTCACATTTCCAATCTCTATCGCTGACTGATCTCAGACAGGAAGGAATGCTGCTCGATTCTGCCCCCACCCCCTCCCTCTCTCTCCCTGGTCATGGCACCCTCGCCAGTTTCTGTGGCCACTTTAGCCGCCCCGGTTTGCCCCTGCCAGGGTTTATTTACAGTGGGTGGCAACGTGCCAGTAAGATTCATTCAGTTGGACGCAGCTCCAGCAGACGGCCCTCGGTTCCTTCACCCCCCCCCCACCCCCCCCTCAGGGACTGGCTTTGACATCACATCTCTGTGAGTGAAAGTTAAGCGTCTGACCTTCCCCCCCCCACCCCGAGGGCAGACAGCAAGCAGCCTCCTCCTCTGTCTGGGGCAGGGCCTGACGTCAATAGGAATATTTGGCAGAAAGTGGATATTCCGCCCAGCGACGGATGCATTAGCAATCACCGAGACACTGGCCAAACAGTCAGTCACAGAGCAGCATCCACTGGCCAGCAGGGATGTAGGAGGGAGCGACCGGCCGTAGTTTTATACTGATTAGCGTCATGAGTAGGCTTACATTAACACTGCAGTGAAGTTACTGCGGGAATCCCCCAGTCGCCGCCACACTCTGGTGCCTGTTCGGGTACCATAGGACACAGGAGCAAAATTAGGCCACTCGGCCCATCGGGTCCATTCTGCCAATCATGGCTGATATTTTTCTCATCCCCCACTCATACACTGAGGCAGAATTTATCACGGCCAATCCACCCGAACCAGCACGGCTTTCGGACTGTGGGAGGAAACTGGAGCACCCGGAGGAAACCCACGCAGACACGGGGAGAACGTGCAGACTCCGAGACCCGTGGGGGGAGGGGGGCAGAGACGCTCAGACAAAGTCTGACAACACGCTGACACAGGGACAGGTTGAGATGCTACGATGGGTGTGTGTTAGCTGGAACAAAACACAGAGTGATATGAAGCTCCCATATAAAGACCCCACTATCTAAATAACACAACATTCACCAATCAGGAAGAAACTTTGCCCTGTTCCCGTCGCGATCAATTTGGCCCCCAGTCAGTTCCCGGACAGCTGAGACACACGGTGCTGGTATTATCATAAACATTTATTCAACAACACTGAATGATTGGTCAGTTTTAGACTTAGTGTTAACTATTCTGAAGGACATTTTCACCCCGGGGAGGCAGGGAAGAGGGAGGCAGGGAGGGGAGAGACAGAGAGGGAGACGGGAGGGGAGAGACAGAGAGGGAGACGGGAGGGGAGAGACAGAGAGGGAGACGGAGGGGGAGACAGAGCGGGAGACGGGAGGGAGGCAGAGGGGGAGATGGGGGGGGGCGGGGAGGCAGAGAGGGAGACGGGAGGGGGGAGACAGAGAGGGAGACGGGAGGGGGGAGACAGAGAGGGAGACGGGAGGGGGAGACGGGAGGGGGGAGACAGAGAGGGAGATGGGAGGGGGGAGACAGGGAGGGAGACGGGAGGGGGGAGACAGAGAGGGAGACGGGAGGGGGAGACAGAGAGGGAGACGGGAGGGGGGAGACAGAGAGGGAGACGGGAGGGAGGCAGAGGGGGAGATGGGGGGGGCGGGGAGGCAGAGAGGGAGACGGGAGGGGGGAGACAGAGAGGGAGACGGGAGGGGGGAGACAGAGAGGGAGACGGGAGGGGGAGACGGGAGGGGGGAGACAGAGAGGGAGACGGGAAGGGGGAGACAGAGAGGGAGATGGGAGGGGGGAGACAGGGAGGGAGACGGGAGGGGGGAGACAGAGAGGGAGACGGGAGGGGGAGACAGAGAGGGAGACGGGAGGGGGAGACAGAGAGGGAGACGGGAGGGGGGAGACAGAGAGGGAGACGGGAGGGGGGAGACAGAGAGGGAGACGGGAGGGGGGAGACAGAGAGGGAGACGGGAGGGGGGAGACAGAGAGGGAGACGGGAGGGGGGAGACAGAGAGGGAGACGGGAGGGGGAGACAGAGAGGGAGACGGGAGGGGGGAGACAGAGAGGGAGACGGGAGGGGGGAGACAGAGAGGGAGACGGGAGGGGGGAGACAGAGAGGGAGACGGGAGGGGGGAGACAGAGAGGGAGACGGGAGGGGGGAGACAGAGGGAGAATTTTACGGGCCGTCCCGCCACGGGAATCGGAGCGGGCGAAGGGGAGACAATGGGAAGGTCCGATGGCCTCGGGTGGGATTTTGTGGTTTCAGGAAGAGTGAGGCCATTCTGTCTTCCCCAGAGAGAGAGAGAGATACA